>NC_086322.1:39527578-39827578 GCF_036172605.1 Pelobates fuscus | reverse complement strand
GGTGAGATGGGACAGGATCGAGTGGGCAAGTGGTGGGGCGAGAGGAGCAAAGAAGAGCAACCACCTCTTGGTCAGTAGCTGGGGAGAATGTCTGAAGGGTAGGAAAGGCATGATCTATGTGTGGTTGAGAAACAGAAAGGCAAGGAGGGGAGAATTCTTTCCTTAGTTGTTCAATCTTGTCAGTAAAGTAACATGCAAAGTTATCAGCAGTAAGGTTAGTTTGGGGGGGTGGCCACAGCAGAGCGAAGAAGAGAATTAAAGGTTTCAAAGAGACGCCTGGAATTGCGGGAACATGAACTAATGAGAGAGGAAAAATAGGACTGCTTGGCAAGGGCAAGGGCTGCACTGTATGAACACAATATGAATCTATAATGGAGAAAGTTTGATTGGGTGCAAGACTTCCTCCAGGAGCGTTCAGCACAACGGGAGCATCTTTGCAGGTAGCGCGTTGATTTAGTATGCCATGGTTGGGGGCGGGTCCTCCTCGAGGTACTTGTTTGGAGTGGCGCTGCAGCATTCAAGGCAGATGTAAGAGTAGAATTATATTTTGAGATGGCCAGTGAAGGATAGGAGAGGGAAGGAATGGACAGCAGTTGTTAATCAATGTCAGCTGACAACTGCTGGAGATCAAGAGAATTAAGGTCCCTCCTGAGTTGAGGGGGGTTTGGCTGAGGTTGTTGGGTGAGGGGGTACGCGAGAGCAAATGATAAGAGGTGGTGATCAGAGAGTGGATATGGAGTGTTGCAGATATTAGATACTGTACATGCATAAGTGAAGATTAGGTCAAGGGTATTGGCAGCTACATGGGTGGGAGGAAGTAATTGAAAGTAGTTTAGTGGCTGCAGAGGTCAAAGGTGGGTTTATAGGAATATTGAAGTCCCCGAGAATTAGGGATGGAATGTTAGAAGAGAGGAAATAGGGTAGCCAGGCAGCAAAGTGGTCAAGGAAGAGAAGAGGGGAACCAAGGGGACGGTAAATAACAGCAATGTTAGCAGAGAAGGGTTTGAAAAGGTGAATTGAATGTATTTCAAATGATGGGAAAGAGAGGAAAGGGGGGTGGGAAGAGGTTTAAAGGAGCAGTGAGGGGAGAGGAGAAACCCAACGCCACCACCTTTACATTCAGAGTTTCTTGGGTTGTGGGTAAGTTGGAGACCACCGAAGGACAAAGATGCAGGGGTGGCAGTGTCAGAGGGGGAGAGCCAGGTTTCTGTTAAGGCTAGTAAATCTATTGAACAAGAGATGAAGAAGTAATGGACAGCAGTGGATTTAGTTATATTGCAAACAGAGCGTGCGTTCCAGAGAGCAGTATTGAAGGAGGATTTAGAGGAACATGAGATGGGTATGAGATTAGTGTGGATCCTTGGGTTAGTATGTGGTGATTTTGTTGAGAGGGGACCGGGGTTTGGAGAGACATCACCAGCTGCTAGGAACAGAAGGATAGAAAGGAAGTGAAGGTGGGAGAAGGATTTGAAAGTTTTGTAGGAGGGTATGTATGTAGAGGATTTGGGAGGAGTTGGTGGAGATAGGCTGGAAAGGTATGTGTAGAGTGCATGGGATGAATAGAGAGGGGAGGGGAGTAAGGTGGAAGTAATGATGATGGTGTTGCCAGGGACAGGTGAGCGAAAGGATAGGGATATTTTAGTAATGAGAGAAGTAATGAGAGAATGCTGATAATATCAGTAAGAGCACTGTGGTACAAAACCTTCGACTCGCAATTCATGTCTAAACTTGATATAAATCAAGGAATACTGTGTAAATTCAGGAAGAATCGGTTTGGTGGATATTAATTTTTTTAGTTCCTTCATGGAAACAGAAGCTGGTAGTACTGTTATTTTCTCAAAATGGAAAGCCCATGAGTTCAGTTAATCTTTTTAATCAGAGTAAACATAATCAAGAAATGCTTGGTGGAGAAATATACAGGTCAAGGAGAGGGCATATAAAACGGATACAGACTTCCTATAGTCCATAATTAGAATGACTGCGAAAATAATGGATACAATTGCAGCTTGTAAACAAGGTAAATATATAGATGGGAGGAATGTGCTTTTTAAAATATAAAATTGTTCCCTTTTTTAGAAACAGAATCATTACAGGCACAACGTAGCTAGTTTTTGCTTATAAAAATGAATTACAAGTCATTTATCAGTTTATATCTGATCACCTATCTATGTTATCAAGTAGTTTTCTATAGCACAAGCATGGCTAGTGTTGCACAGAGATATAGTATCGGGCATAGATGCCCTGCTTGTTAACATGGAAGTCTACACTCTAATGCAGTGGTTCCAACGAGTGTATTGTAATAGAGTCAGAGTAGGATTACCCATTACGTGACCTATGCGGCCACCTAGGGTCCAGACTCAGACAGGGGCTTGGTGGGACCCTTGTCTGGTCCTGGAGCTCAATCTCTAGGTGTGCTCTCCTTAAGTCGGCAGGCAGAGCAAAAGATCTCCCTGTAAAGCTCTGGGCTTCCTCACTTTCTTCAGCATTTTGGTCTGTATCAATATGAGGTGCAGATCACTTTAAGAGTGCCTATATGCAGTGGCGTACTAAGGGGGGATCCGCCCTGGGTGGCACTCACATGGGGGGTGCCCGTGGCAGACTATGTCACAATGAGGATGACCGGTGGCTTGCTCGATATGCCGCCGGGTGAGTTGCCCCTCCTGCGCCCATCGCAATGTGCAGAGCTGCAGACCATGTGTCTCACGAGCTCTGATTGTGTCTCACAAGATTCATGGACTGCAGCTCTGCGGACCACTAGGGAGCCCACCAGACCAACAGGGAGCCAAGGTATTTAGTCCCCCCCCCCTTTCACATCACCCCTATGTTTCTGGGGGTTGGTGGATTTGGAGGTTATACATACAATAGGTGGAGCATCTGTAGGTAAATGGTCTGGAGAAACAAAAACACAAACAAAATAATAGTGCAATATAGTCTCCTCTAATATCCTCCCCCTCCTCTAATCTTCACTGCTCTCTCCCTCTCACACATCACCCCTCTCTCCCTCTCACACATCACCCCCCTCTCCCTCTCACACATCACCCCCTCTCCCTCTCACACATCACCCCCTCTCCCTCTCACACATCACCCCCTCTTCCTCTCACACATCACTCCCCTCTCCCTCACACATCACCCCCCTCTCCCTCTCACACACCACCCCCTCTTCCTCTCACACATCACTCTCCTCTCCCTCACACATCACCCCCTTCCTCTCTTCCTCTCACACATCACCCCCCTTCCTCTCACACATCAACCCTCTTCCTCTCACGCATCAACCCTCTTCCTCTCACATAACCCCCTCCCTCTCACATCACCTCCCTCACACCATTACCCCCTCCCTCACAATTCACCCCCTCTCCCTCTCACACATCACCCCCTCTCCCTCTAACACATTACCCCTCTCTCCCTCTCACACATCACCCCATCACCCCCCTCTCCCTCACACACATCACCCCCCTTTCCCTCACACACATCACCCCCCTCTCCCTCACACACATCACCCCCTTCTCCCTCACACACATCACCCCCTTCTCCCTCACACACATCACCCCCTTCCTCTCTCACATCACCCCTTCCTCTCACACATCAACCCCCTTCCTCTCACACATTAACCCCTTCCTCTCACATCACCTCCTCCCTCTCACATCACCCCTCCCTCTCACATCACCCCCTCTCCATTTCACATCACCCCCTCACATCACCCCCTCTCACATCACCCCCCTCTCCCTCACATCACCCCCCTCTCCCTCACATATCACCCCCTTCTTCTCACATCACTCCCTTGATCTCACATCACCCCCACTTCCTCTCACATCACCCCCACTTCCTCTTACATCACCCCCTTCCTCTCACATCACCCCCACTTCCTCTCACATCACCCCCACTTCCTCTTACATCACCCCCTTCCTCTCACATCATCCCCTTCCTCTCACATCACCCCCTTACTATCACATTACCCCCCTTCCTATCACATTACATCACCCTGCTCCCTCACACCATCACCCCCTCTCATCACCACCTACCTCACACCATCACCCCCTCCCTCTAACCAACACCCTCTCCCTCACACCATCACCCCCTCCATCACACCATTATCCACTATACAAGCACACACACTGCATTCACTATACAAACACACACTGCATTAACTATACAAACACACTACAAATACTATACAAGCACAAACACTGCATTCGCTATACAAACACAAACTGCATTCACTATACAAACACACTACAAATACTATACAAACACAGACAGACACACACTTATACACGTGTGTCTATGTATCTGTATGACTGTGCATCTGTGTGTGTGTTGGTATATGTGTATGTGTATGTGTCAGTGTGTGTATGTGTATCTGTTTGTGTGTGTGTATCTGTTTGTGCGTCTGTGTTTGTATCAGTGTGTCTGTATGTGTGTGTCTGTTCCTGTGTGTCTGTATGTGTGTGTGTCAGTGTTTGTCTGTATCTTTGTATGACTATATTTCTATGTAACTGCATGTGTGTACCTATGTGTCTGTGTATATGTGAGTATATGTGCATACATCTCAGCATTTCGTCTACACTACACACAAATACAACCCTGCATCCAAATGTCAACACTACATAAAAACACACCACCATATTCAAAAACCACACTACAGAAAAATGTACAGTAGCATTCAAATGCTGTGGCAGACCTCTCTGCCTTTGGATTATTGCTTAAAACCTGATTTGTCTGTTTGGTTATTGCCGGTTGTTCGTATGATTTTTGTTTGCATTTCGCCCAAATACGAATAAACTACCAAATGGCAGACCATCCACCAGGGAAGTGTGCTGCTCGTTAACCTTTTTGCCCTCATTAACATTATGGTTAACTGCAGACACTTCCAACTCCCGAACGGTTGACTGGGTGGTCGTTGTACGCCCAGCGGTGTTCAACGACGAACTCATGGAACTGATTTCGGACACTGCTTCCCACAAACACTGCTGAAATCACTGACCCTTCATTACTCGGTTCATACGAACGCCGTGCCGTTCGGTAAATTGACAATGCACAAACAGAACTGTACCAGATAGCAAACCCATGGAGCTCATTCGTGTAGTTGAATGCACGAAGTACAAGACTTTAACTCCATGGCGATTGAACTGCATGTATGGGATCTGAGCACTGTTCAGTTATATTGAGTGCTCAGATCTAAGCTATCTGGGAATACATTGAATGTGTGGGTTCCGTTCGTTATATTTAGAAATATATATTTTTATGTGTTTTTACCAGTAATGTAAAATGGAGGATATGCTCTATCCCTGGAGGTAATTGAGTTACTTCTGGCACTTAACCCAATTATCTCCATGATAGAGAGGAGGAGTTGTGCTGTTCATGTGGGAGTGTTTTATACTGTAAATGTATGTGATTGGCTAATGTACAAAACTGTCTCAGTCTTCCACAAGGTCCCTATGGGAGTGTCCCTTGTGGAAGACCTGCATAAAAGGCTGACATGTAGCCCCCATTAAACAGATCCTGCTTGACCCTCAATACAGAGCCATGTCTCGTACTTGGGGGGATAATTTGCATGTTTCCTGTTCGGCGCTTGGGAGTGTTCGGTAGCTGACTTCACGTTTGGGAAAAGGAACAGCTTTGGCGGGATTAACCCCTTCCCTACTCGGGGTGCAGTTACAAACACCAATACGTGCAAACACACCCGTATATTCACTCATGCATACAAAAACATGCTTACATTCAAACACACAAACACTGCTCAGTGCTAAATCCATTAAAAAAATACAAACACTACTCTGTGCAAAATACATTTAAAAAAAGTGTTTTTGTTTACATTTTTAGCTGGGGGGGTGCCAAATATCGGATCTGCCCCGTGTGCCTATACTCCAGGTATGCCCTTGCCTACATGGTCCCACCAACACTTCTCAATGACAGAGTGCCAAAGTCAGCACTCTGAGGCAGTGACTGAGCTCGGGAACCACAAAGGTGCTCTTAAGGTGGTGTGCACCTCATATTAGTAAAGATGATGGAGCTCCCACACTCGACCGCCTGTCCCCATTGAGATCCTGCTCACCTTTCAATGGACCACTAGAGTATGTAAGCAAGAGGTGGTAGGGGATAAAATACACACACAACATTCAAACAAACTCAGACTCCCCTACACATTCACATACACAAAATTAAGCCACCACACACTCGACGCTCAACCAGCATACACAGACACACTCAGCACCACCATACAACTATCCACCCCCACTTCCACACATACAACACTCAACCACTACACACACATCACTCACAAAAACAGAGCTAAGGGCTCAAGGAGTGGACCCCATCCTGGAACCCTGTGTAGGACCCAGGGCAAACCTTAGTCTGGTTTTGAACAGCCATTTGTAGGTTCCCGCAGGGAGGCAGTTAATTGATTAATATGCTGGAGTTACTAACATGCCCTTTCTCTCATTACTTAGTGCAGTATCAGACACAGCTATTAACTACATTTCTATTATTTTTTATTTTTTTATAAATTCGCAAAAAGACATTTGAAGTCATACACTGGGTTAAATAAGGTCTCATACAAAAGCTTGGAGTTGTAGTGCATTAAAAAAGTTGATATGGTCAGTTTTCAACCTAAAGAAAATAATACAAAAGCAATAATAGTTAGCATTTACAAAAACAAGCCATTAGAGAATTGTGGAGGACAAATTGTGACTATCATGAACAGATAAATGCAAACTATGATCGAACAAAGTACTATTATGAATAGTCTAGCATCGATCAAAGATTAACTTTTGATACAAGACTATAAAAAGTAAAAATAGCCAAGTGGTGTACAAATGCTGCTTTGTCATTATACCATATGACCAGACAGTGACACACACTCAGCTAAAGAGCAGTGCGGGAATGTCAATTTCTGAAAGATAAATTACTGTGATCATAGTCTAAAAATCATCACACCAAAATGTATCAAAGATTCCTTTTTTTTACCTGTCACAATGCAGGTAGGGAAGGAAAGGAAGGGATGGAAGAAACAAAGAAAGAAAACAGATTTTTCACAAGCCTTCTCATTTTAGTGATGCCAGTCCTGTAAAGGAAGAGGTGAATTATGATAATAAACAAATTATGAAGATGTAAAAACATAGTCTAAAATGCCCAATAAATCAGGAATTGTGGAAAATTTACACAGGCATTCAAATGTTAAGTTAAAATAGTTAGATTGTAAAAAAATTCAAATTAGTTATATGTTAGTGTAATATATTATTATTACATGTTGTTTTATAATATATTCATTTTTACTTACAAATGCAAGGTATTAGCAGCTGGAAACATTCTCTAAATCAGCTATGCTTCTATTTCAGCCACTTTGACCTTGGATTTGAAATTCACTTTGAATTCTCAATTTAGTAAATAATCCTGTAAGTAATTTAACTTTTTTGGCCTGAACTTTAAAATACACTTCCTGTTTCTCCACAATTCTTGATTTAGTAAATAACCCGAAATGAAAATTATGCTACACAAGCCAATGCGCCACCCTCCCCATTTTCAGCAAAACAACTATCACACAATTCTAAGAGATTCTAATTATCTCTGTCCTGTATTTCCAGAATGTGACCTTTGTGTTGAATTTGTGCATGTTATCAAATATTTTGTTTTACGTCCCAAGGCGTTTGTTCAATTACGAACTGTTCTTCAATCTGATATTCCGCATGCCCCACTCTGACCAGCGCAAATTGAGATTCATAGAGATTGAAGTCAGATTTTATTATAACCATTACACATTGGGAGACACCAATGACAGACCCAATTATAATAAAAAAAAAGTCTAGCCACTTTGATTATAGTCATAAATGCCAAATAATGTAACCTACAGCCAAAGATAAATTATTGTCCTGACCAGGTCTTTTAACGCTGCATTCTGCAGACTTGCATTTTCATATAATGGGTTTGTGTGGCTGCATGAATCTCCCTCTAAAATATTATCCTGTTTTAAATTTGAATTTAGAAATTCACTTTGTCTAAGAAATATAGAACACAATAATGGATGCTCTTGGCACTAAAGGTATTAGGATACTATTTTTTTTACATGGTGCTCAGAATCATGGGAAAAAGCAGTTCATAAACTCTCCAGTGTCAAGGGCAGCCATATTTTAAAAATGCTTTGTAATTATAACGACCTTGAGTCTATATCCAGTTTTCCTGCAAAACAAAATTATATTAAACGGTGACTTAGAGCTCATTATAAAGTTTCCTTTCGTTGCAATAAAACATTTCTTGTCAAACCTTGTAAAAAGTAAATGAGTAATTGTCAGTCTTTATTTATTGGGTTTTCTTAATATTCCTCGATGCTTTAAATTTTTTAAGCAGATGTACCTTAATAGGATATATCACGGAAAACGTCTCTCTGGAGAAAAATAAATTGGACCTCTACTGTAGGTTGGTGTTGTAAAATACATTATAGCCCTAACAAGAACACATCTGTACTTCAGTGTATGATATATATAGCTGACTTTGTTGAAAATTTCATAACATTCACAATAACTGAATGTATGTCACTAAAACCGGACTGTGCTAACATAAAATATATCATGAAAGATCAGGATTTATCTGAAACAAGGAAAACATTAAACGCTTAATGTTTTATACTTAGCTAACAATTTTAATATCTGCGGCTTTTTGTCTCTGACATCTATGATTAATAAAACTTTGAAAAACTTTGAAAAAAAAAAACTTTCTAAGAGTTGTACACATGATATGTGTCCTCTTATCTTGATAATAAGGTACCAATGATCGGATCATGGAAAATAAACAAAGCAAAATGATCAGTTTGCAAAACAGGTCTATGACAGTGGATGTAGAATTTGGGAGCATCATATTACTTTATTACATATTCCAGTATCAAATTCAGGAACCCTACTTATTCTTGACTTCCATCATGCCTATTGTTTTGATAACTATATATTCAAGGTTAATAAGTTCCCAAATGACTGAGGGCACTGTAAAACATCAGATATACTTTTACTGCTATTATGTGTATGCCAGTTAGGACACCTGTCCTGTTCTGGATTTTTGAGGAATGTCCCCACTGATTTCTACTGAGCAGGACTATATGCCAGTTTTTTTTGGCTATACTAGTGGGGTTCAGCTGCCATTTATGCATGTACAGTCCAGGTTGACTGGTGTCAGGGCCCGTACCTTGGTCAGATAACCATAGGATCAAAAAAGCAGTATAGGTGAACAGGCAAGGGAAAAAAGTACCCCTAACTAATGGAAAATGCAGGGTGAGAAAGCAGCATTACAAGGCCTTATAGTGGCTGGGCTTATCATAAAAGACACTTACCAGAACGGTGTAAAAAAAGTAACAAAACAAACAAAAACAAAATAAAAACTAAGCCTAGCCAAGGCAATCCTTAAATCAGGTAGTAAGACAAGACAAGCTTAGTTGCAGGAAATGAGGTAGTCAGCCTAGCCGAACTTGGTATATTGGCAAACAGATAATTGGACAAGCCAAGGTCAAGGCTGGCAGCAAATAGGAAAGGTCAAGAACAAGCTGGGTCAAAATAAAAAAAAAATCAGTTGCACAGAAAACTCCAAACTCTGAGCCAAATTAACAGCAGAGAAAGTACCAAGAACTGGCAAATGGCCAGAAGAGAGTCCTCCCCTTATAAAGGACTAGATTGTGATGTCATATTCATGCAATTTGAAAAGTCCAGATGAGAATGTACACGCTAAAACTAAAGGTGGACATCTACACTCTGGTGCCTCCAGGAAGGAAATACAAATTTCCAATATTCCAGATTTGTAGAAAAAGTCTGCGCACGCTGATTAGTATCACAAGGCAGACTTTATTTAGGAACATGGTATAGCAAAGTATCGGCTTGGATGAGCATGTTTTGAGCATTTATCATGCTTGACAAGGGCTCCGTCTGTGAGCCGAAACATTGCTGTACCTTGCTCCTAAATAAGGCCTGCCTCACAGCCACTAGTGGTGCTTGCCCCTTCAAACCAAGTAAAATTTGCTCTGGGAATCAAATGCTTCTGACACGAGCAGTGAATTGGAGGAAAACAACGTTTGACTGCATATGAGCACCTTCAATCCATTGCTTGTCTGTGAGGTATGTGTGGGTGTTGTCTGTTAAGATGCAGATATCACTAGGGACAGCAGAGTCCCTAACCTGTAAAAGAGGTGCATAATAATTCCTTAACTTCATTTTTAAATCCAAAGGGGGGAGAGGGGGGACAAAGGGGGTGAACAACATGAAACATATAGTCCTGAAATAATGATTGTTTTTTTGGGGACTATAGATTCCCCTTAATTCAAAAACTGCACAGGATATTTAGGTCTTGCACCTTCTCTAACATATAGTCACAGCAACCCAGTGCTTACAATCTAAGTCAGGCTTCAATTGCTATGCAAATTTGGATGGATTTGTACATGAAATGCTGAAATAAAATAATATCTTAGTGGCAGTAGAGGAGCTGAGATGGGCTGGGATGGCAAAAAACAGGTACTTAAGAGTACTTATGGGACCCTTTCATTGATAGGTGACACTTGGAGAGTAAACTTCAGAGCTAGAGTCAAGAACATATTCATTTTAATTCTTCCAGAGTTGGACAAGAATCACAGATTTTCATGTTTGACATGGTTATTTTCTAAAGTGAGAATGCAAAGTGATTTTAAAGTGAATTTAAAATTTTAGGCTAAAGTAGTCATACTTGAAGCTTAGTTGACTTGGAGAACTTTTACATTTCAGGTATTTAGGATTTCAATTTGAAATTCACTTTGAATGATCACTTTAGTAAATAACTCTGTTAATGTGAAAATGTCTCCTTGACTGGAAAACCAGATCAAGTTATTATTATTATTAGCATTTATATAGTTACTGGGAAAAGGCAAATCAGAAATACTGGAAGTTCTATGATATTTGATGCACCCACTCATGTTAGGTGTTATATGTAGGCTATGTTATAGTTATAACCAAAGAAGCCAAATCCCTTTGTATATTTAAACAAATTGAGGTTAGTTAGTTACTCCAATGGCCATTGGAGGGAGTGCCCGTCTGCCACGTAAGACAAAACTCTCAGGTGGGTCCTACACTCAACTGTCACCTTGCTTGAGGTTAGTGTAGGACCCAGCTGAGAGGTTTGCCTTGATGGGGCAGGTGGGCATTCCCTCCAGTGGCAATCGGAGTAACTAAATAACCTCCATTTGTTTAAATATACATAGGGATTTGGGGGAGAGCGCAGGTAACCTTTTTCCTTGGGTTTTTACTGTATGTATTGGGGCTGATGTGTACTATGGTCATTGCTGCCATCCAGGAATGATGGGAGTTTGATCGCAGGACTTGTTTTCTTGTATATGTTATAGTTATGTTGCATATTGTGATTGGCTGCATCATTTTCAAGTGTGGCTGGTTACAATGCATAGGGACTTACAGAAAATGCAGCAACTTCGACCATATTTTTTTAATGCATGATGTATGTAAACATAAAAAATAATAGATTAATGATATCTTGCCATCCATTTAAACATAATAACTAACATACCAGGATGTTAAATGATAAATTACATTAATCAACTGTTTTTATAACAGGTCTAGCAAATACTTAGTGGTACATGTACTCAACACCATGGCTCCTAATAAACCCTAATTTAACACTGACAAAATAGAAGATAAAACTGCACGAAGTCTCACTTAAATGTCTAATACCTTAAAACTAGTCATTTCATAAAATCTATAAGGTACTGTTCTTTACAATTTACAGCTTTCTTGAGCTATAATTAATAAGGACTTTGATAGCTCGTTTTGCTAGAGAAAGCGGTTTTAAGAACCAAAAAAAAAGAAAAAAAAGGACATTCAGTTAAGGTGCTGTTTACTGCTGTACACCTGGTTTGATTGTTATAAGCAGTGGACACCGCCAACTACCACCCATCATGGTATTAATTATCAATGTAGGAGGTTTATTAATAATTAGACATTAGGAAAAATAATTATTGTCCCTATTAGTAAATTTCACTTTATTCTCATTGCATTCAATGTGCCAATCAGACATGCTGCAGTTAAGGTCTTTAAAGCTCTGTTTTTTTAATGAACATTTTGAGGGTCACCACCCAACTCACATCATCAATATAATTTGGTTCTTTTAGTGTCTTTGTACTAACAGGGAATTGCTTGGACAATTCTAAATGAGAAGGGATGAATTACCTGTTAGAGGAAGATCATTTTTATGACATATATTGACACAAATACCTTATATGTTAACTAACTTGACCAACAGGCCTCCCAACAGTTCGGGGGCTGCCCCACTTTAGTTTCCTGGTGTCCCGTCTCTAAGGACACCAGGAATCTGTCCTGGGGCAACACAGCGCAAGCATACTAGGATCATAAAGAGAGTGCTTTACCAGCACTCCTCTGCATGGTCCGGAAGGCCGGGGGACTTTCAGTGGGTGGGCCAGCTACTTTTTACTGGCAAAATCCCCTCAGAGCCCCACCAACACCATCCTGATTAACCCAGGGAGAATGTTGGGTGATATGGATCAAAATAGTATACTTTCATTATTTTGATAAACATTGTTGACAGTGGGCTGATAATCTGTATATCCAGTAGTGATTTATTAAAAAAAATTATTACCTCAAAACTTAAGAGTTACCAATGAAAACCATCATTGTATTCACAATATAATACAGAAGCACTTACAGGATCTCAGTGACAACACAACATAATTTATCATATTGTGCTTCATTATTGCTTCAGTGCAGCAATTGTTTAACCCACACTGTAATCTCACAGCTTTAGAGCATAGAACTACAATGCTATACTCTCAAGTGAATTTCAAAAAATGTCAGCACAGAAAGCATAGCCTTATTAGATAATTTTTCCAGTTCACCTATTCTGACCTCAGATAAGATATTCACATTGAATTTAGTAGATAACTCAGTGAGACTTATTTGCACTGGATATTGTGATGTGCACAATAACCCCCATTGCTCTCAGCAAGTGAGTTACAATTCACAGCATCCAGAGTGTGGGTAATTCATATTCTAAAATGAAAAGTTCTCTCATTTCTGCCCTAACACTAATTAACCTCCAACATTATCTTAAGAAATCCCCAACAATTTAAAGTTCCCACTACTATCCCTTAATGAGGAACACCACTTAACCTTAAGTAGCCTTAACTCTTACAGTTATCAAGATGCATTTAATCTAATCTTCTTATATATAGCTCCCTGTGTCTGAATCTAAAAAAAACATTTGAAAATAGGCAGAGCATAAGGCAACAACGCTCTTTTTAAGTTGTCCATTGCATTTACCCACAATGCATCTCTAAAATAAATCTCAGAGAAGAACAAACAGCAGACATCATAGAGTGAGGAGAACAAAATGGCTGTACACAGAGATCTAGATCCTGAATAAGGACACTAGATAAATAAATATAAAAGCAATAGAGGGTACAATTGTTAGGTTACAGGGGCCATATGGAAAAAAAGTCAAAGGGAAAAAAATTACAGGGCCTTAAATTGGGGCCAATGATGCTAAAATATACTCTACACTCATATGAATGCAGCACCATTGCAACATCAATCAAACATCTCTCATTTTACACTTAACATTTTGAAAACATTTTTAATAAATACATCCAGTGACTACTGAGGAAATATCGAAATATACCTGACTTTATATTTAGTGACTGAGTGTTAGATATAAAAGAGAAAGGAAGGCTGCTATGGTAACACAAGTCATTGCTTTTACTTAAATGATGTTTTCACTGTACATTTGTGACTACTTTTATTTTTCGCACCACTGCTCATGGAAACATTCATTATATCAATTTCAAATTATAACAGAATCACTGCTACACATAGTTATAAGGTCAATTCTCAATGAATATATTGTGAAAGGCCCTCTGTCCCTGAATTCTAAAACTTGGAAAATATGTTCATTTAAAACCGTTCGTCTAAAATGAAAAGACATTTATTGTGCCGTTCGAATTACACATTTTCTGACGAACGAACGACCACCCAGAACAGGAGTGTGGCACCCATTAACCTCCTTGACTGTATTAACACCACCAAAACCACGAACACCTCAAAGTTCTAATTGATCAACAGGGTGGTTGGTGTTTGTCTGCACGAACACGTGGCGGCGGCCATTTTGTTTAGCCAAACGCGCTCAGTGGTGTTTGGTTGTCGAACGCATGGAACTATATTAGGCTACTATTTCCACTAACACTGCTGAGACTTCTACCTTCCGTGCGTTTGGCTAAATCCATACGAACGGAGTGCTAATTCTGGAGAACAAACTCTTGAACAAGACGTATCTAATGACAGTAGGCACGAATGGATCCATTCGTGCAATTTATACTTTATTTGAAGGGGAAGATAGACCGGCCACACAACCTGAATCTGTGGAACTGTTTTTGGTATGAAAACATGCATGCGGTCGGTCAAAAGAGACTTTCATCTATCTCTCGAACCCCTGGACCGATTTGCATGATTTTTGAATATGTTTGTTCCCTAATTATGCTGGTTCTGAAAATGTAAGTTTTATAAAAATTGAATGGATAATTTTGATGTTATAAAAAGTGAGTAAAAAGTGTATTTTTCGCTTGGAAATAATTGAGTTGATACAGCAAGTAACTCAATTATCTCCCAAGCAGAGGGGAGTAATTTACAGTAATGAATGGGAGTGTTTAATTGTGTGACTGTAAGCTATTGGTTGTTGAGTTTGTATTTTCGGTGCCCAACAAGGTCCACGTGGGTGGTAACCTTGTGGGAAAACTTGTGTAAAAGAAAGGCTTGTGTGCTCATTAAACCAGTTCTTACTTTACCATCAATCTAGAGTCTAGTCTCTTATTGGGGGAAACTGCTATACAGCTATAACACTAGCTCTTTTAAGAGCTTCTCAACTTGGATGACTGCTGAATGCTGAGAATACCCCTCAGGAAACCCCCTCAGGACACCCGCTAGCGGTGGGAACTCCTCTACTCATCGGGGTAACCACTACATATATTCATTGAAAATATATTCAATAAAAATATATAGAATATATATATATATATACACACACATGCATACACATACTTAGTGTGTGTATGTATATGTATATATATATATATATATATATATATATATATATATATATATATATATATATATTTGTGCACGGGGCAACAAGAAGCTGTATCTTGTACTTGATATATTACCATATCAGTAGAGATATACAACATTCAGTAGGGGTGTGCCGAAACCGACATATCGGTAGGCCTGTAAATAAAGTGAGGACACAAACTGTGCGATACAGAGGTGGAGTCTGGAGATGACAGGGGAGCTCTTTCATCAGCACTAGCCCCTCCCACAACTCCAGGCTCCACCTTTGCATATATATATATATATATATATATATATATATATATATATATACATATACATAAACATACACACACACACAGACACACACTAAGTGGCCAATTCAATAATCACTCCTGTACACCTGGTCAGTAATACAACTAACTTATCCATTAATCAAGCTCACTTTTCAAATATCACAATGGGGAAGAATTGTGATCTAAGATAATTTGACCTTGAAATCTTTGCTTGCACATAATAAAGTTGTACATCTCAGAAACTGCTTGGATTTTCACACAAAACTGTCTACAGAGTTTGCCCAGAATGGTGTGAAACACAAATGCATTCAGAACATGGCAGATCTTTAGCCAAAAGTGCCTTGTTAATGGCCAGACAACTGGTTCAAAATTTACAGTAAGGCAACAGAAACTGAAATTACCACATTGCCACTTAGCAATTACCATACTGATGCTATGCAGGAGAACATCTCTAAAAGCACAGCATAACAGACCTTAACTTGGATCGGATAGAGCAGTAGAACAGGCTGTAAATTGGAGGAATCTAAAACCGGGTTGTAGAAGACTGGAAAACCTGTTACTTGATCTGAAGAATTTCATTTATTGCTTTAACATGCATTTGGAAGTGTAAAACTTTGTCTAACCATTAATTAATTGATCCATCCTACTTTATGTTCATATTATAGAGGGACAATTACATTGCAGCAGTTTAACTTGTTATTAGTAAGTCACCTAAAATTTCTCCCACTAGCCCGTCCCTGGCCACATTCCTAAAATTAAAGTGTCTATCTTTGTCCATTTGAAATGTTGGGAGTTATGTATTTTTTTTTCATACAATTTCTCCATTTTAAAATCAGAATAGGCTAAAATTATATTATATTTTATTAGTCATGATTTTTTTTTTAAATATGTAATTATAGCACAGTTTATTTGAAAGTAAAATATATTATATATGCTGTATTTTAAAAAATTTGATATACTGGAAATAAATGGTATTTTTTGCAGTGTTTATCAATGTGTAACTTACTTAAATAGTCAACGATGGCTATGGTCTCATTAGACTAAAAGGCCCACAAGGTAAAAAACAAGTAAGCAAGAATAACTATTTGCTCTTCTAAAAATATACATTAGTGTTAACTTGACATTTCATTCCAAAATGAACACTTTGCTTAACAATGCATTACAAGTAATTTTTGTCTAAAAAAACCTATCAAGGTAGAAAATAAAACCAGATAGATTGAAATGAATCAGTGTAGAGCAAACATTGCTGAACTAATACCCGCCCGAAGCTTTCAAAAATATATTTATATTTTTCATTATGATTCTAAATTAAATAAATATTTTCTAGCAAACATGTACTTTAGGCAGAAAACCTGCTATATCATTATTCTTTAGTAAAAACAAGAGAATTTTAATTATATAATATTGTAATAGTGGTTGAAAAAAAAAGTCTCAAGTCACCAAGTTCCACCACCCTTCCACAAGAGATCTGTGACAAATTATGATAGGCAAAACACAAACATAAAGCAATCTCCAATTGTGCCACAAAGAGAGAAAAAGACCTTCTTGAGACAAGAGTAAACAAACTATTATAGCCCTGAATACCCCAGTTTTGCAAAAATGCATCCTTCCTGTTTTGAATGGAACCATAGCCACTAGAGGCTATTGTACTGGTTATGTTGGCAGAAGTGCAATGGTGCCCCCAATGTAAAGAGTCAAGCCATTTTAGACTGGCATGATTTCTAACCTGGGATCCACTTAGTGCTACTCCCCACATCTTCTATGAATGACAGAGAGCCAAAGGCCAAACAGATCATGTTCTTTCCTTAGCTCAGGAATGCTAAAGAAAGCTCCTTCTTAGAAGCTGCTGGCCTTTTTCATTGTCAGTTGTGGAGACCAGCAGACCCAAGTATAAAGTCAAATCTCTCTGAAACAAGTTGTAGTGGGTATGGTGCTCGGAGTGTTCCATTAACTCTAATAAAATAATATTTGTTTATAAATAGTCCCACAAGCTGATTGTTCTTATTGTAACATTAAATTGGGCAAAAATAACATCCCTAGGATATACGTGGAAACCAGAGCAATCTGAATGTACCTTTCCTGGTTAAATACTTTGTTGTTTTTATTATTATGATTATTATTATTATAGAGAATCATTCTATTTTGTTCTATAGACTGATTGGAGGGGATGTGGCTGTGGGCACCTGGCAGGACCTGGGTAAGTTGTTAAACCATACTAAAATAGTTTGAAATTTTACATGGAACTGCATCAGGGCACCATAATTACATATTACGTATTGGCTTTTTGAGGAACACGTGTGTTGGATAAGACTTGGACCATATTAAAGAACTGTCTAAAATAATCTGTACAGGCCAGCTCACTTGTATGGGGTTATCTGTCCAGTATTCTAAAATTATATTATCCCATTGCCTTAGAGTTATGTATGGAGCCCATGATCGCAGAATGTAATTTAGGCTAAAAGATCAAGATCACCTTCAAGTTCATAATAAACTAAATGTACAAGACGAGGACAGTTCGTTTTCATTCGTGGCTGCATGTCATATTAAGTAGAAAGCAAATTTCAGTGTGCCATGTTTCAAAGTACACAGCACAGAGAATGTGTCACTAAACAAAGGAGATCTGCAGAATTCAAGGTATTACTGGATACATCCATACATTTTACATAGTGTAGAGTACAATGAAAAATGTCTAGTGTAATTAAATCACTCAAAGGCCCCATTCAGCCAACTTAAACCTGTCAATCATCCAACTTTTATCTGAAAATAAAACAACGATATTTGTTCGCATCAATGCCTTATAAGGCAGATTAGTACAGGACAGAGTGAGATAAGTTATTAACTTTTTATATGCCAGGTAGATTTATGCATTTGTCTTTAAGCTACTATCAGGTTGTCCAGATGACATTAGACCAGGAATGGTCAAAGGGTAAATCCTCAACTTTTGTAGATCTACGGCTCCTAAGATTCTTTGTCAGCATTTAGGCGGGTGAAGCATAAATGGAGATGAAAATCTAAAACAGATAGGCATCTACGGTTTGCCCATTTATGCTCTAGACCAGGCATAGGCAACCTTTGGCACTCCAGATGTTTTGAACTACACCTTCCATGATGCTTTGCCTGCATTATTTATGTAAGAGCATTATGGGGGATGTAGTCCACAACATCTAGAGTGCCAAAGGTTACCTATCCCTGCTCTAGACTGTAAGTTTAGAGCTATAAAGCACTTCTATACTGTATCAAAGGCTAAATAATGCAATAGCCATCTGTTTTACAATGTCAACTCTAAATGATGTCAACATAAACTCACTAGATTTTTTTATTAGACACATACACTGAAGATAATTGTGAACTTCCTTGTGTGTGTTTTCTCTAAAAGTCTAATAAAATAATGAATGGCTAAATTAGTGGTTTTGGTTGTGTAGGTTCTTCCCTTCTCTCTGGCAATGTAAAACATTACAATTTCTTTCTTTCTTGTAATATACTTTATTTAGTCAGAATTTCCATTCCAAAGCAGGATAACAAAAATAAGAGAGACATAGAAAGTTTATTAACATTAGGGCATCCAAAATCAAGGCATATAAAAAAAGAGAGTGTTTCATTTGCACAAATAAAATAGTATCCTACAAAGGAGTTCTCAACTCCTAACATAATGGATGGCTATTTGTAAAAAATCACTAAGGGAAGAATCTATAGAAGACACATATAATGTAGATGTCTGTTTTCTAGGACTCTACAAACAAATATGTTCAAACAAGGTTCATGGAGATCTATTATTTTGCTGCACTGCTGGATTATAGCAATCTTCTGAAACATTTATCTCAGAATTAGAGTTAATGGTAAAAGGAAAGAGGAAAGAATATAAACTAAATCTTCAAATGATCCCACAAACAAATGGAGTGAAGAACAGCAGGGTTAGTCTGGGGAATCAAGCACCTTTACCAGGAGTAGGTAACCTTCGGCACTCCAGATGTTATAGAGTGCATCTTGCATAATTATTTTACAGCAATAACGTTGGCAAAGCTTCAGTGGAGATGAGGCCCACAACATCTGGAGTGCCAAAGGTTGTCTACTTCTGGCCTATACTGTTTAGAAACCTACATTTAACCCCTTAAGGACCAAACTTCTGGAATAAAAGGGAATCATGACATGTCACACATGTCATGTGTCCTTAAGGGGTTAAAGGAATAGAAGCTCTCTAACAAATATTAAATGTTATAAGTCTGCATTGTGTTTTTGTTTAGATGGTGATGCTGATTTGGGATTTGCGCCATTTGAGCTGCCTGAAAATAACATAGAAATTCAGAGAGACCCAGACCTCCTGACCTGGTTACACTTGTGGTGTCCTATTCTTCCAGATACATGTATTAATGTGCGTTTGGAGAATTAAGAATAAAATAGCAGAATCTCAAGAATCACTATAGGCACTGTGGCCATTTTAACTCATTTAATTCATTATAATATCTGGAGTTCCCTGGCACTATCCCTCAATTCTATTTTAAAACATTCTTGAGCAGTTTAACACTAAAGGAGGGTATCTGATGACACACAGCTCCAGCTTCTATTATAGGTATGGCTAAGGCAGAGATTACACACTTCCTCATAGTCATATCAATTTATACCAGTAATGAGAACTGTGAAAGGCTGAGAGTAGTCAGCTGACACTCTCAGCCAATCACAGATGCCCATTGATTCTCAGACTAATGCTTCTTCGGTTGCTCAACCTCAACAAAGTAGATGGGCTGCTGGGGACTCTCATTTATAATTAAAACATTGCAAACAGCGTAATGCTGAATGGAAGGATGGTGGCAGGAGACTCTAGGCACTATAACCACTTCATTGAGATAGATAGTGTTGCTTTAAAGGTGCACTATAGGGTCAGGAACACAAACATGTATTCCTGACCCTATAGTGTTAAAATCATCATCTAGCCACCCTGAGCCCCTCATGCCTCCCTAAATATAATAAAATCTTACTTCTATTCAAGACTGCAGCTGCTTGCGTTGTCACTGTTCCCTTTAGACCTGCCCACTGCCTGCAATGCTTCTCCATAGGATTGACTGAGACTGGCAAAGAGGCAGATCAGGGGCAGAGCCAGCACAATTCAAACACAGCCCTGGCCAGTCAGCATCTCCTCCTAGAGATTAATTAAATCAATTAATCTCTATTAGGAAAGTTCAGTGTCTGCAGAGGGAGGAGACAGTGAATGTTTGGATGCATTTTAGGCAACCATGACCCAGGAAGGCTCTCTAACAGTCATCTAAAGCGAGGCCAGTGAAGTTATCACTAGGCTGTGATGTAAACATTGCCTTTTCTCTGAAAAGACAGTGTTTACATAAAAAAGCCCGAAGGTAATGATTCTACTCATCAGAACAAATTCAATAGGCTGTAGTTGTTCTGGTGACTATAGTGTCCCTTTAAGGTTACCACAGTAGGATCATCAATATTAAGTGGAAGTAGTTTTGGTTTCTCTAATTATAACCAAAAAAGTTTAAATTATAACCAAAAATGGAAGAATAGTGCTGTAACAGGTTTAGTAGAATCACTATGAAGGAATGTGGGTCCAATAATGTTAGATAATGTTAGATAATGAAGACCGCTTCAGTCTGGTTTCCGGACTAAGTACTCTGTGGAAACGGCACTGACCAAAGTATCCAATGATCTACTCACTGCAAAATCTCGTGGTCACTACTCTATCCTAATTCTCCTTGACCTGTCTGCGGCTTTTGACACTGTTGACCATCAACAAATTCTCCTTGACCTGTCTGCGGCTTTTGACACTGTTGATCATCAACAGCTTCTTCTCATCCTCTGCAATATCAGTCTTCAAGATATTGCTCTCTCCTGGTGCTCCCCCTACCTCTCCCAGCACTCTTTTAGAGTTTATTTCTCTGGCTGTGCTTCTTCTCCCCAACTCCTCTGTGTTGGTGTCCCCCAAGGTTCAGTCCTTGGTCCCCTACTGTTCTCCATCTATACTGCCTCCCTTGGTAAACTCATTAGCTCCTTTGGCTTCCAATATCATTCCTATGTGGATGACACGCAAATCTACCTGTCCTCTCCTGATCTCTCCCGGTCCCTCTTGACTAGTGTATCTGACTGCTATTTCTGACTGGATGGCTGCCCACTTCCTTAAACTAAACTTGACCAAAACTGAAATTCTGGTCTTTCCTCCCTCAAGTGTTGTTACTCCTGTGTCTGTCTCCCTCCAAGTCAACGGTGCTACCATCAGCTCCACCACGCAGGCTCGCTGCCTAGGTGTTCTCTTTGACTCCGACCTCTCCTTCAAGCCTCATGTTCAATCTATCGCCAAATCCTGTCATTTCCATCTCAAAAACATTGCGCGCATCCGCCCCTACTTAACGCCAGATGCGACTAATATGTTGGTCCATTCCACTGGCCTTTCTCGCCTTGACTACTGTAATCCACTTCTGAGTGGTCTTATGTGCTCCCAACTTGCGCCGTTACAGTCCATAATGAATGCGGCGGCGAGGCTCATCTTCCTGTCCGCCCGCACCTCCCATGCCTCACCCTTCTGTCAGTCCCTTCATTGGCTTCCTATAAAATATAGAGCTCAATTTAAAATTATGGTTCTTGCTTTCAAATCTCTACATAATGCTGCTCCCACCTATCTATCCTCCCTTATACACAAGTATGTCCCGTCTAGGCCCTTCCGATCTGCTGAAGACTTACGTCTATCTTCTGTCTGTACTCCCACCTCTGATGCTCGCCTTCAAGATTTCTCGAGGGCTGCAATGTTCCTATGGAACCCACTTCCCTCCTCCGTTAGATGCTCACCCAGTCTCCACTCCTTTAAAAAAAATCGCTAAAAACCCACTTCTTCATAAAAGGGTATCAATTAAACTGTTAATAGCTCCTGACTGATTCCTCTTGTGCAACTGTCACTAATCTAATACTATCCTTACCTTTTTGTGTCATTTTACCCCACTACCTCTAGCATGTAAGCTCATTGAGCAGGGCCCTCATCGCCACTGTTCCTGTGCGTCCAACTTGTCTGGTTACAACTACATGTCTGTTCGTCCACCCATTGTAAAGCGCTGCTGAATTTGATGGTGCTATATAAATATCATAATAATAATAATAATAATAATGTTGTTGTTAAATAATAATGTCTGCATGTGGAGTTACTTTACAACCATCACCTCTAATAGTAAGAAAGTCTCCAGTAAAGGTTCCATGAAAAGGGCAAACGAAAAAGGGATAGTGGGCATCCTTAGTATGTGTATTTAACAATGGAGCATGGTGGCATGGAACTATTAGGAAGTCTTCCATGGGAATTATACACGGTTGAAAGCAAATGTAGAAGACTAGATGAAAAGCTCAAGTGTTACATTACAGAAAACAGGTTGGGCCAAACACCTTTTCAGCATCTAAGGAAATAAGAGTTGAAAGGCATTTATAATGAGTATACCAAATTAGTTAAAAGCATTGAATAACATTATTTGCAGCTTGTTGATTATGTATGAACCCGACTTGGTCAGAGGGAACCATATGTTGCATGAGTCAGGTTCAGTTGGTTGGCTACAATGGGTTGCGGGTACGTTTAAAGGCTTTTATTAACCATTCTAAAGATGCAAGCCCAAAACCCAAACTAAAAAAGGAAGACTCTAACAGGAAAAACAAGTATATTTATATTTAATTTCAGAGTGTTACTTTCTGTAAAGTTTGTGACATTGAGAAGTGAATTACTTTTTATACCAGACATCATATATATGTATGTAAATAAGAAAAAAATGAATTATAGTTAAAGCACTTTAGCTGGTGAAGAGTGTGTTCTCTTTTTTAATTTTATAAAAAGTGTAGATTTCAAAAGAAATTGTAAATTTTATGTTTTAACTTTGTTAGACCTCCCTGGCTTTCAAGCAGACAGCATGTCCTATTACTTCCTGGTTTATTTCAGTGGAGCTAAACTCAAGAGGCATGCAATTGCCCAGAACAAAGGCCTCTTGTTGAGCTGCATTGGGAAGTCTGAGATTTGACAGCCAGAGAAAGTCTGGGTGTGGTTAAAAGGGGAGGGCTTGCAAAGGCTTCAAACAAGAGATCTGCAGCAATTTGCAGGCTGTTTTTAAACATATCCCAATGAAAAACATGAATAATTAGAAGCCTGCATGTCTTTATTTGGGTATTTGTACTAACCTGTCATTTTGTGTTTGTACTTGGGCAGTGGAGTGTCCCTTTTACTACCGTAGTATGCATTTTCCATTTAAATGTTGTCAGATGACATTGTTATTCTATTTCTTGGTAAATTTGTAATTTTCTTGTAGCAAGTACCCATACACAAATATACGATAAAAACACATTTGTGTTAAAAAAAAAAACACAATTTGTTTGTTTGTCTGTTTTTTTTTTTATTATTATATTAAGTTATGGTATATAGAATTGAAAAACTAAAACAAACAAAAAATTTAAAACATTGTAGATTGTTAAATGAAGATGTCATAACTTGCACCCCCCTAATCTTTCTAATAGATTGTTGTTTTAAGTCTTCCAAACTGGCCACTGCTATTATACTAGCAGGAATTCTCTTTTCCGAGGGCTAATTTCCTTACTAATGTTTCCCAAAGAAAAATATATCACAATTTGACATTTACAATGGCATTTTGTTTCTCATCTCCTGTTATCTCTATTACTTGTAAAATGCATTTTCAAGAAAATAATATGTTGCCACATTTTCTGAGTAAATGAATCGTCCATCAGGAATGCAAAGGTGAGGAGAAACATCTCAATTTCAAATCTAATCTCCGTCGCATTTCTGAAAGAATAAACAGTTGCTTACAAAATGAAAAGAAAAAAAATTGAGGAAAAAAAATTGTGTTTCAGATGCAAACTAATTTTCTCGATGTTTTACCACAAAAATGTAAAATAAAAAAAGCTTTAAAAAAATCTTGTAGCAAAGATTTCTGCTAAAAATAGTTTGAAGATAATGACAAAAAACAAAAACAAGATAAAGTACATGCCTAAGAGCTTGACGTTTTTTTTGTTCTAAAGACCATAAAAACTGTTATCTTGTGCTCATATGATTGTTTCTTCCATGTAGGATCTCCCAGTGGTTTTCCAAGGCTAAGACAGCCAAGTGATTATGGAGAAAATAATGCCCAAAACTGTGCATAACAAATATATATATATAAAAAAAAAAAAATATTTCTTCATTTAAAATTCATAGCTGGGGCTGTTACGGGAGGGGTGAGGGGGAGGGGGGGGGGGACATTACTACGATGACCCTTATGTGTTTTGGGCCTTACTGGCACTTTAGTGGATTTGGTGATTGGCATGTCCATTTAAGATTGCTTTTAAATTTGTGAAAAATGTCTACTGACTAAGCACATAGTTGTAGAAACTTGAAAACCTTCTTGCGATATGTAAGAAAATAATAGAAAAGATAAAAAAAAACTCAACTGAACTAGTTTTACTGCTCAGCTACTTTAGTGTTAATGTTAGTTGGTGATTATCAAATTACGTTATTTTTGTATAGACGGATTCCTATGTATCTTTGCTATTAGGTGTCATGTTCACAGTAAATGATGTGGAACACAACTGCAGATTTCTTAGGACTTTGATATTTTATTAATACACTTAGATGGAACTGAGTCTTCAGTTCCAGAATTACAGGTACTGTTTCTTTAAATAATAAACGGTTTGCTTCAGTTAGCAATGACAAGGTTCAGAATTCATTAGAGTCCGTTATTCTTGTTAACAGTTCAAATTATAAGAGATTGTATACATTGGAATTATCAGTAGCAAGACAGGTGCAGCAGAACTTAAATAGTACTTGTCTTGAGGGATGCTGTAGCAGGCTTGCTGGACAACTTGATAGCAGACTTTAGTAAGTTGAAATAAAGACTATCTGTAGCAAGACAGGTACAGCTGAACTTGAATAATACTTGATTTGAGGAAAGCTGTAGCAGGCTTGCTGGACAACTTGATAGCAGACTTTAGTATGAAGAATTTAGACTATCTGTAGCAAGACAGGTACAGCTGAACTTGAATAATACTTGATTTGAGGAAAGCTGTAGCAGGCTTGCTGGACAACTTGATAGCAGACTTTAGTAAGTTGAAATAAAGCTTTAGCATTGTTAGCTCTTATCTCAGAGACTTTAAGATACTTAGCTTCCAGAAGTAGAGGGATTGTGTCCCCAGCTCTCCTCTGAGGCGGTTTCTTCAGTGTATGGTTGCAGAGAGTGCTGGCACTTGTCGGTGATGAGGAGAGATGTTGGGGACTTGAATAATCCTCCAGTCCGGTCCAGTAGCATGTGGTCATCTCAGCGAGGTATGTGAGCCGGTGAGTTAGGTGCGGTACACGTTTCAATAATCCAGCCTCTATCAGCTGGTGCGGTCGCATTAAATAGCAGACCGCGTCAATGGGGGTGTGGCTAAGCTCCGTCAAACCCGGAAGCATGAGGAGACATCGGGAGGCTTAAGGCCTGACATTAGGTCACAGAATGTCACAATTGAAGGCACCCATACGTCAACTAAGTGAAGTGGCCTGGGTGTAGTGGTCTTGTCATTTTAACCCTGCAATAGCATTACGGTTTTGTAGAACATACAATGTTTCCATTGTGTGTTTATTGTTATTATTATTATTGGTATTTATATACCAATTCTGTAGCACTTCACACTATTATTGAAGGGGGAGATTTAACAATAAATTGACAATTACAAAATGTTACAGGAACAATAGGTTGATGAGGACCCTGCTCCAACAAGCCTACAGTCTAGACTAAAGGTGCCCCCCCCTGTGAGAACTAAGTCAAGACTGAGTCAAATGCTCCTTCTATGGAACATGTGATTGGCGAAGTGCCACAATTTGTCATGCATGTGCACTAGCCTCTAAGCATTTCCTTATGAGTAAGCATTGTATTGATTTAGTGATATCAGTCAAGATGTGGAGCCTTGATGGCGAGACTAGCATGGAAAGGGAATAAAGATAAGTAAATCTCACCTTTTAAACAATCAGGGAGAGGCACCAACATAGGTAGATTTAATATAGTTTTAGGAATACATGGATTCCTATTAAGGCATGCTATGCAGTGTCATGCAATTGATATATATATATATATATATATATATATATATATATTTGGATTATTTATATGAGTGAGAAAACAAGCATAGTGAAGGTGATGAGGTTGCTGCGGCTTGGCTCATCCTCTCTGCTTGCAGAGCTGAGCCAAAATTCATGTTCAGCTTGTCCTTTTAAATGCTCAGCAAACTGAATACTGCAGTTTTGTGTACAACAATAAATGGGAATATTTTAAAAAAAATTAGTTTATCAGTTAAACTTTGATGGAAACACCAGTTGACCAAAATAATTGCATGTTACCAAGAAAAGTGGTAATACATTTACATGTATTAATAAAGATATGGGCTGGGTTTCAGAAGAATGTTTTCATTTGCCCAATGAGTATATTGTTGAAAGGAAAACACACAAATAAATTACTATAATAGACAACGATTATTACTCAAACACATAAACAGTACAACAGCAAACAGGATGTTTGCAAGAATTCCTATGTGACTTTAATTATACTCATAGGACAGCTAGGATTTGGTGAGAATTTTAGATCAAATTGCAATATGTAGTGCCAGAACAAAATTACAAAGTGCACAGCCAAAATTTCACATTAACTATATTTTTACTTATCACATATATTTAAAATAATAGCACATCGGAGAAGAGCCAAAATTGTTCTCTCCCACTCCAAAAATGGAATAAAATAAAATAACACGTTAACACATATAGAGATTGATAGACAGGCAGACAAAGACTATATATATATATATATATATATATATATATATATATATATATATATATTATAGTTAGATATATAAATTAAATAAAGTATAAACTACATGAAAACAATTGGCACGTTGATAGCTATTACTATGTGCTAAGATGAAAATATATATATTTTTTAAAGAAACACCATAGCATTAGGAATACAAACTTGCACTCATACTGCTGTTGTGTTCAGCTAACTATTTAGATGTTTGCCCACGGCCTTCAACATTCTCCAGCATCATTTATTGAGATCAACAGTCTTCATGATCTCAGCTATTCCAATGCTTCCCCATAGGGACACCTTAGGAGCCTAGTGTGAATGTGCGGCACATCGCTGTGCTAATCAAATACAGTTCTGGGAGCAGCATTTGATTGAGAACTGAGTTTGACTCTGTTCTCAATATTGTAAGAAATTGATATGCAAAACTGCAATATTGTATATAACTTTCTGTGTATGTGACTGGTTTCACAACTTGGGGTCATCTACTTGACAACAGTGTGATAAGGATCAAAGCTTTCAGTTGCATTTTACAGCACCCAGCTATAACAACAATAACTTACATCCCTCCAGCAGTTCTCTTGCCAACCAGTTTTTCATACATGTTATCAGGAGATCAGAAATCAGGAGACCTGGAGTAAATAACATCTAGGTGTAACCATGGAAGTATGTGTTTACCCAAGCCATCCTGTCTCTAAAATAAGTCAAAGCATGCTCCCAACCTACCCAAAAGCTAACCCTAACAAGTCACTTCTTACACAATGTTACAGTATAGCTGGGGAGAAGAGATCAAATAAAAGGACTTGTGTAAAGGTGGAACTCTCTGGGAAAAGAGGGTGGGGTAAACCACTTTTGGGAGAGAAAATGGATTCTGGGACATGTTGTTAACCTGCAAGAATCAGTCATTAAAATAACAACAGCCAAGGAGGTTGGGCTCCTCTTTTTCTCTCTTTTGGGATGGACAGCACAGCAAGCAGTGGTGCCATGTTGAACTGAGAGAGACTGTCCCAGACTACCAAAGATGAAGGTGCAAGGGGAAGATCTTCATTAAATGTCTTCGTATTTGTCACGTTTTTGGGAACCAAACACGCTAACAAACACACAGAAAAGGTGCAGTACCGAACCTTAGAGTGGCCGGGCTAAGCACACAAAGAATAGTCAGGAGACAAGCCGAGTAAGGGGAACCAGAAGACAGAATAACAAGAGACAAGCCGAGGTCAAAGGGTAGGAGAAAGTCGCAAGGTCAGATAAGCAAGCCAGAGAGTATGTAACCAGAGAGAAACACAAGTAGAACAGCAATACTAGAAAGCAAAGACCACAACAGGGCAGAGAGAGACAGGAAAGGTAAGTATATAAACCCATTTTATAATATCTAATCAGAATTAACAATCACACGTGGGAGATATCTATACCTCCCACTGTGATTGAGGCACTGTGCCTTTAACGCCGGGTCAGGTGGCTGTCATGCATGCTGCTGCTGGGGGACGAAGAGGAAGACGCGGGCGGCATCCGAGGCTGGGAGGATGCCGCTCGCCGAGCGTACGACGAGAAGTGGACCGCGGACGGCTGGAGGGTGAGTGCCGTGAGCAGACTGCAGCCTCCCCTCGCAGCCACCCGCGGGATCCTGACAGTATTGCCCTTTTACTATGTATATTTTGATCATGTACTGGATATGGTTAGAACGTGTAATGTGTATATCCTTTTTAAATCTGTAACAGTATCCTAAATCAATATTATCAATACATTTTATTATACACTTGTGTTTGTTTCTTATGTCAATCATTCCCTAAAAGTACATCCTTATAAGAAGGTCATAATTTCTTACATACAGAAGACCTCTAGTGGTCGTCTGGGAGACAAAACTGCTGTTTTACATTGCAGGGTTAAAATGAAAAGACCAATACACCCAGACCACTTAATTGAAATAGACTCTTTAAGAAATACTCATTTTGACTGTGTTGGAATTTCCCTGAAATTCCAACCTAATCAAGAGATATACAGAGACAAAGTAAGGACTTTGTATATTTCCTCTGCATGACTTTCTTAGACTACGGGCAGAGCTACAGTGTCAACCCGACAGCCGTCACCAGTGACTCTATCTGTGGGGCATCCCGCAGTCTCGCAGTATCTTCCATAACTGAAGAGGACCTGCCAGAACAAGATGGCCATGCCCACAAGGGACAAGTTCAAGTAAGTAAACCTCACATTTACCTGCTTCCACGACCACCGGAGCCCCAGCGGTGATGTCACCATTGAGGGTCTTTGTGAATTGGCAAAGTCCCCAGACAATGACAGTGCTACTTTATTAAGCAGTATGGAGGAGATGCCTAATCTCACTAGATAGTCCATTTGATTCTTATCATCGCAAGTCATGTTTTTAATGTTGATACAGACTTAAAACATTTAATGTACCAATGGATAATCAGAGGTGTTCGTAAAGTCACGTACAGATGATTTAAAACTCAATACACTGATAATTCATCTGACAAGTATCCACAAATTCACAGTTACTTAGCAAACACTGAAGTTTAAATGGATTTTAATGCAATGTGAAGAAATCTTTTGCAGGAAGTGATAAACTTGATATATGCCAGCCAAATATAAAAATGTAAATTTCTTCAATGAAATTTTGTGATTCATAAAACCTTT
Organism: Pelobates fuscus; assembly: GCF_036172605.1. Taxonomy (NCBI): domain Eukaryota; kingdom Metazoa; phylum Chordata; class Amphibia; order Anura; family Pelobatidae; genus Pelobates; species Pelobates fuscus. The sequence goes on along the minus strand of NC_086322.1, from coordinate 39,797,776 downwards.
TTCTTAGCTAAATTCTGTTTAATGGCAATGTATTATTTTACATAAATTTCCAAGGAGAAAGACAAGTGGACATCATTGGGAAAATTGGACAAATATTCGAGAATTGTTCCAACTCTGAATTCTGTTCTACATTGTACAACACATAGTTAGTTCACTACTCATTATTTTTCAAGCCATCACATGGTTACATTATTTTAACAATTACCACAATGTTGACTTTTCTGAGGGTAGTTTTATGATGTTTAAGTTGAGCCAATCTTTGTCATCTGTCTTGTATTTCCAGTGGATTGGGAACGTGTTTACCCATTCTTGTAATCATCTCCATAAATTAATAAAGAAATATTAACCTGATATCCATAATTTTTTTTACGTTTTCTGGTTGTGGTGGGTTCTTGTTATGTCTTTTTCAATAAATAATATGGTACTCGCAATTCTTGCTTTTTTCATAAATGAATGATGAACTACATATTCTGTTAACCCTTACTAGGGATAATGAGATTTACACAGTGCTTCAACTAAAGCAATGGGGGGGGGGGGGGGGGGCAAGATTAACAAAGAAATCCCAGCTACTACCTGCTTTTTGACATTGCAGAATACCTTTATTTGACACAATTACATGAAAGACAACATGTGTCAATGCTAAAGCATTTCTACTCTATACAAAATCCTAGAGCTGGTAAGGAATATATTGTCAGATGTTTACATATGGCGAGATTGTTTAAAAACCAACCACTGTTTAACAGCTTTAAAACCCAATAGGGGGTGCACATATTACGTTGTTGACCAATGTGTCATTTTTTTTCTTTCAAACTTTTACAATATTGTTTACGTCAATGCTTCCAGCATCACTGCTTCAGTGTTTATTTTTTTATAAAGCAAGCAAGCAATTTATATATTTTTATATATTCCTTCTTGGAAGCTGGGAGATGTATGATGTTTAAAATGAACACAACAGCAGATTGCTAAAATGTAACTCTTCGTGTGCTCTTCAATGCCATCTTAGGCACTCATGGGGTTAATAGTGATTACAGCAATCAACAATAGCAATGAGGATGCAACTGAGAGGTAATTAGGTGCATGCTTTATGTTCTATTAAATGGTATTTAATTAAAAATGAGAAATCAAATTAACTAAAATAGAGAAAATTACACTGTGGCTGTTGGTCTATTTTTCAACCATGACATGTTTTTTTCTGACACAGGGTTATTAGCTAAAGTGGGTATAGTCAGGAATTCAATGTTAATTTCAAATTTAAAGACAAAATAGCCTACGTGCAAAATTTCTCCGAGTCAGCTAAATATCACGTTGAGCAAATTAGACATAGAATTTCAAATTCACTTTAATTTTATTTTGAATTTCTGGCAATACATAATTTAGTGAATAATCCTGTCAACCTCAAAAGTAGAAATGGAAAGTAAATCATACATTTTCGGGATCAATACTGAATTCCAGTTTAAGGTACACTGTCAGGTACATAGCCTTTCTCTACCTATATGTTGCCATTTGCGTAACCCTCAGTTATGAGGACATGCTAACAAGACTTGTGCAAAAAAAAGTGCTATTCATCTAAAAAAAAATGCCTATTAAATGATACTGGAACAAATCAATGAACAAATTCTCCTGAAACAACCTTACCTTTACAGGCACAACCATAGGTAACATAATTTGGAATCAAATCATTTAGCAATTACCAAGAATTCTATTTGGATATGTTGTCTCGAAACATTTTTGGAGGTCTGAATTTCTAACCTCATCATTTTCACATTGTGGTGATGCCATCTGGTGTTTCTGGTAAAGCAGGGCTGTCCAACCTGCGCCCCCCCCAGATGTTGCTGAACTACAACTCCCATGATTCCCTGGCTATCTGTTTCATTGAAAGAATCATGGGAGTTGTAGTTCAGCAACATCTGGGGGGCCGCAGGTTGGACAGCCCTGTGGTAAAGCATTGTGATGTTCAAAGTGATAAAGGTAGGGAGATTAAAAAGGAAGGTTAGTGAAACATACCAACCACCTAAGAAATCCCCAAACAGTGGAGCGCTAAAAATATATATTCACCCCGAGTAAATAGGGGTATTGCGTGATGGGACTCAACGATTGGAGAGATCCACATAATAGTGTTGCAGCTGCTATATATATATCTTACATTTTTTATATTTTTTAAGCGCCTGCTTGGCACACATATCACGTTTGGTTATATTGTGATGTTTAGTTGGGTAAGTGTGTGCTCCCGACTGAGGGCACCACACAAGTGGAGGAATTAATTTCCTATACAATGCACCCAGATACACAGTAGAATTAGTATAACACTATTTACTGTCTAGAACAGGCATAGGCAACCTTTAGCACTCCAGATGTTTTGGACTACACCCCCCCATGATGCTTTGCAAGCATTATAGGTGTAAGAGCATTAAGGGGATGTAGTCCACAACATCTGGAGTGCCGAAGGTTACCTATCCCTGGTCTAAAACAATATTAAAATCTACAGTAAACGCTGTAGACTTTTATATTGTTGATTACTGCAAAAAATAATGTGTTTCTAGAAATGGATGTCTATCAGACTTAGATCCGAGGAAAGCATCATTTCTTAAATGCTTAAATGTGTTCTATAAGAATACACACAGTGCTCTTTGGTACAGCTCTGGTTTGATATAAACTGCAGCCTTTTGTGTTTAATAATACATATGGAAGAATGGTCTCATGTGTTTTCTGTTAGTACAAATGAAAGGGAAATGTGGACGCAGAATATATCTCCCTGTTCCCAAAAGGATTCTAAGACATTGCACCTACTAAATAGTTGTCACTGTGCGTTGGTGGTAACATGTTGTGTCAAGTTTTATGTTGCATTATGGAACATTTTTTTGTAGCCTGTTACGAATTTCTGTTTCTTTGTTGTATCAAGACAAAGTGAAAGAATAATGCCACTGCCTCCTCGGCATGCATGCACTCGTCAGATAGAACTCTAGGTTTTAAAAGACAGTAAGAAATCAAAAGGACACAAGCAATAATATTGTCTTTAAGCGGAGGCAGAGCGACACATAAATATATTGCCTTACTATGTAAAATATAAAACCAAATCAGCTATTGTTACCTGGGTTGAAAGTATTCAAAGAACTGAGTATTTCAAATGATTTTCTCATTGTATGCGATAAATCAGAGATAATCACAAACTTCGCTCCTTTCCAACATAGCGTAGTATCTACTGCTGTACTCATTAGTAGCCAACAATAGTCACTGCCTGTGCATTTCCAGAAATGTCTTCAGCATTAACATCTGACAATTAACCTAACCGGTCGTTCCAATAAATACTATCATTTAATCCAGTAGAATAAGTAAGAAGAAATGATAAAATATCATATATTTCTGATAAAAAAAGGTTGAGGTTGATACCGTTCATTGGCCAACACTTTTGTTGATCAAAAAGCAATTCTAAAACATTTTTTACCGGGCCTCAGTGATATACTAAGGGTACCATAGTGTTTATAAAGTCCTTAAACTAAGGACTTTATAAGTCAGTCGTTTGAAAAAATATATTAATAAGGTTGTTTTAAACTCTACAGATAAGTTATAGTGAGCATGGAGTGTAGAAGATGACTCCGAATCGAATTTGCCTTTATTGAGTAGCTGGTCATTTTTGCAAGATAGTTCCAGCACATGGCATTCTTAGATACATCATTGGCACAAACCAACCTTAAAAGAGAAACAGTTATTTATGTAATTATTTCACAAATAATTAGTTAATAACAAGTTCGTTACGGAGGTGATATATATGTAGATGCGCTATTTATGCTTCCAACACTGGTTCTCGGGTGACAAACCCAATTCCTTTTATGTGTCATTGAAAAAAAATATCAAATCTGTACATTGAAAAAGGACAATTTCCATGATAGTTTCCCTTTAAAACTTATATTTGCTGAATTAGGGATTCTTACCCCGGTTCTAAGTAAGGATAGACAAAATGTGTGCATGTTATTTGCTATAAGCGCCATGCATCTGTGTGGTGTGCGTGCATTATAATTATTACCTCTGTAAATTTTGATAAAAGGCATTCTTAAAATACTGTGAAAAGACCAATAATTACATGCAGAGAAATTCCTAAACAAATATCTCTAGTTCTGGTATAAAAGGCCTCTGATTGCCAGAAAATACAAATGACACGCAGCAGTGCATTGCAATGAAAACTGTAAATCCAAAGGGTCTGGTGTCACAGTGATTATTATGCGCTATTATTCTATTGCTATTTCCATGAATATTATGAGTTTTAGAGTTTTGCTGATTTCTCTACTGTTTTTTTCCAACACTAAAAATTTTTTTTTTAAAAGAAAATATGCACAAGCTATTTTTTTTATCCCATTACTACATTTTCTCTATGCATGTTTAGATGCATTCGTACTTTATTCACGTTCGTGGACTTAAACCAGTGGGTCTTCTGCATTGAATTACTCACATGTCCACACCTTTGAGGAATAGAAAAACCTATTAATTAAAAACTGTTAGTTAAAAATTCGGATTCCTATTGCCCATTATCTGTTGTAAAACCATATGTAGAGGAAGCATGCTCGCCAAGACTGGGATATAATATATCATCTGGTAAAGATAACATTCTAGAGGTTAAGCGACCTAAAACTATTGGACTTTCAGCATGAATGTAACCACGTCTCTGGGATCCATAGACTGCTTACATGATTACAAAGTATATCAAAGAGCTACCTCATGCAAAAAGCTTAGTCGTTGATAATGGATTGTCTGCTACAGTAAACCTTACTCTTAACCTTGCAGAAATGGGTATCAAATAAATTATATAAACAAGTGAAATGTCTACCCAGACTACTGCCTGTTGGCCAATAGGTCCTCTCTTTGTATTATTGCCTACTGCATTTTTATGTCCATTCCACCAGTTATGCCTAGTAAGCCCTAGATGACTGCCATTAATACAAGGGCAACCTCAAAGATGTTTGTTGTAGATGACCATCTAGCCATGCTCCTGTGTCTAGAATTGGAGGTGTCCTCATCTCGTATGTGACAACAATGACAGTTGAGTATGCAAGGAGTCTGTCTGTGATGTTTGTTAGAGAGAGGGGTTAGGTTCTCTTCCTTCCATGCTTTTCATCAACTCACCTACTCTGTATTTAGAAGTTATTTATCTTACATTTTTATGTCTATTCCGGTGCATGCAAATAAAGATATTGATTGGGTGAAAGTTTAGGATAAAATCAGAAGATAACAGTCAAATAAAAAAAATCTATACCATCAGCATTCCAATATAACACATGCCAGCCCCTCAGATAGTTGGGAATAAAGTTTGGGCTCTTATTTATGCTCAAGTCCTTGCCACTTAATCAGATGAATCAGTACACCTGGATCTTAGCAATCAACATGCACATTTGCTTGAAATTTATGTCACATGAATTTATTACAGGTATATGATGAGTGTAAAATATCTGTTCTGATTGCACTCGGAGTTTCTATTTGTTTCATCCAGAAATAAATAAAGACAGATATATATACAGACAGACAGACATAGACCTAGAGTAGGACATGCCAATAATGGGGTACATTGGCGTTGTTGCAGGCTTATGCAATGTATGATCATATAGAGTAAATAAAGCCCAATTATTTTTTGCCCAGGTTAGGTGTTTAAAAAAAAATAACTATTACATTCTGTAAGCTTTGAAATTGCTGTTTAGTGAATGAGTGAGTGTGCTGGATCTATATGTTGCATGAATTGGCCCCATCGAACCCTTTTAATATATGTATGGTTAGGTGAGTGCATCTATCTTGGTTGTATGTATATATATATATATATATATATATATATATATATATATATATATATATATACATATATTTGGTTGTATATATATATATATATATATATATATTTTTTTTTTTTTTATTCCTTTTCCTGTTTTTACCATCAGAGTACTCTAAATATACATATTATTGTATTAAGTATATTTGTTGAAGCACACTGACTGTCCTATTTTTATGCCTATTTGGTTTGTTTTTCTAATATGTTTACCTTATTAGAAACATAGAATGTGACGGCAGATAAGAACCATTCGGCCCATCTAGCCTGCCCAATTTTCGAAATACTTTCATTAGTTCGTGGCTTTATATTATATTTAGGATAGCCTTATGCCTATCCCACGCATGCTTAAACTCCTTTACTGTGTTAACGTCTACCACATTTCAAAATGTCTCACTGTGCATTCGTCCAGTGGTTCCCAACCCAGTCCTCATGGCCTAGCAACAATCCATTATTTATGTATTCCCTGTTTTATTCCAATGGAGATTCTGACAAAACCTGGATGGTTGGTTGTCCACGAGGACTGGGCTGGGGAACACTGCATTAGTCTACTGAGAACTAATTTAAAAAAGTGAAACTTATATAACTAGTTTGCATGAAGTCTCCAGTTTAGCCAAGGTAAGTAATTTTTCCAACTCCAATTATTTTGGCTTTCATTTTTCAAGTCTGTTCTCACATCACATCATATTGTTGTTTTTCAAACATCTGACTTACATAACTAAAAGGTAGGGTTGTAGCTCTTACATGGCCTTCTGCTTAGTTCTGTTAGTCATTGAATTATTTGAGATAATACAATGTAATCTATGTATCGGTGTCACAGATATTGTGTTTTACAGCATACAAATATCTATGTGCCAATTTCATGATGGCATTATTGCTAGTATTTCCAAATTTAAATATATTTTTTATTTTAAGTGAACCTTGTGGGGAATCAGAGCAAGTAACGTTGCAGATTGTATTTATTTGCATATATACATATAGGTATTTTGTCTATTTTACCTGTCCATGTGAACCTTAAGAACTCATTTGATGCACCACAACTTTACTAATACTTAAAATCAATGTATATTGATTAATTACAAAATATTTTTTAGAATTTTAACCTGTGCACAATTTTGCAATGAATTTTATTTTCTTTCATAGGAACACAGCCTGATGAAACAGATATGCTTATATATCATTCATTATTCATCGAACATATAGGCTGATATCTTTGCATTTTGAACACAAACATTTTTGTCATTCCACAATAAAGAATATACCGGCATTGTCTCTCAAAAACTCACTGGCTAAAAGAAAATGAAAAGAAGTTTATGTTTGACTGACAGGAAATAATAGATTTAAAAAACTGTCAAAAGTGAATATCTGTTGAAATAAATGAATGGCAGCTGGGTAGTTTTTAATAAGGCCTTTTGAAAGGATCCACCTACACCTTATATTATAAGGATATTTAATTCTATGACACTTCAGAGAATTGAAAGAATCTAGTTAGTTTTTTATAGTCCTTATCCTGAATTTTAAGGGCATTGAGAGTTTACATTTAATTCATATTTGACGTATAGCACACTGCATTTAAATAATATACTGGACTCCTTAATTATAAGAATTTATTGATGATTGTAGTACACAGAAAGGAGACCAATTCTGTATAGTGCTAATGATGTATAACCTGGAAATAATGCAATCATTTAATTTTAAAGAATGTAAATGATGCATAGTACATGATACATAGAATAATTACTTGCATAAACCCTTTTTATGTCCAATGTTGATAGTTTTCAATTTCCTGCTGATATATCTTTCATTTTTATGGCCAATGTTTGTGGGCTTTTTTTTTTTCTTTGCACAGACAAGGCAGTAGAGACATTTTGGACATGTATTTATAAATTGTATTACATTACTAATTGAGATGAATACAGTGGATTCTATTTTGGATTCTAATTTGTATCATTGATCTACAGACACAGTCTGTGCTTCACGGATCACATATGTGTTTTGACTGTCCAGTATTCCTTCTTGGGATGTTGACATGCAGATACAATCTCTGCTCTCTTTATTCAATATCACATGTTCTTGAGAGCAGTGCTCTTATTTTGAACATTGTCATGCTGGTACAATATCCGCTTAACTTATTCTATACTACATATTACTGGTTGCAAAGTGTTCTTTCTTAGAACATTGAAATGTAGACATAAAATGGAAATAACTAATTTGGGGACTATATACCAAACGATTGAAAGTTGCCTGTCTATCCTGTATCATGTGCACATTGTTCTTATAGAAAAAATACCTCAATGTTTAGGTGATACAACACCACCTAAAAAAAATCATGTGTAAGTGCAGCGCTAACAATTGAACTTACCCTATATACAGGCTTAGGGTTATGTTTGTCCATATATACATGTAGGCAAAGAGAGTACAATAATGCAACACCGTAAATACTGATAGGTGATTTATAGAGAATGGGTAGATATATGCTCACAATGCATTGAGACTTTTTGACGATATGGCTCTGAATGTGCACACAGTCGTGCCCTTCTGGCGGCAACTTTACATCTTCTAGATGTTAAAATTCTCCAATATGTCACATAGAAAATATGTACCTTATTGAAAATATTTACCATATTTTCTATGTACCATATTTGAGAAATTTAACATCAAGAAGAGGTAAAGTTGCCGCCAGAAGGGCATGACTGTGTGTACATTCAGAGCCACATCGTCAAAAAGGCTCAATGCATTGTGAGCAGATATCTACCCATTCTCTATAAATCACCTATCAGTATTTACCGTGTTGCACTACTGTACTTTCTTTGCCTACATGTATATATGGACAAAACATAACCCTAAGTCTGTAGATAGGGTAAGATCAATTGTTAGCGCTGCACTTACACTTGCATTTTTTTAGGTGGTTGTGTATGACCGAAACATTGAGTTATTTTGTCTTTATCTATATCGGTGGCATTCTGGGAGCTCCCACAAAGTGCCACAGCCGCTATAATGCTATACCTAGTTATATAAGAGAAATAAGCACCATCAGAAACACACTCAACCCCCAAAATTTTTTTGCACATTGTTCTTAGCTGGACCACTGCAATGTTGATGCAATCCAGATATATGCAATTAATTTGGTTTTAAATCAAATATCATACGAATTCGACAATTAGGAAGTGTAGAAATCTCCAAATCAGTGGAAAATAAACTTCATTGAAATTCAACAAATCCTTAATGAATCAAAACAAATAATTTCAAATCTATTCAATTTGATGGAAATTTAGGGTGTTATCTCCTAAATAACTGAAAGAGTTAAATTAAGAAGGTTTTTCTAGTTTTGTTCTTTCAGCAGTTTAGCAGATAACTCCCTAAATTGGTACCCATGCGAGTGTCATATGTAATGATACCACATGAGGGTGCTGTTTAGCAGATAGTTTCCTTACTTGGTAATTGTTATCCTTATGGCAGTAAGGATAGCAGATTAGAGAGTTATCTAATAAACAGCTGAATTTTGGTACATTGTGATTGATACCCTCATTCATTCCCCACAAGGAATAATGGGACTTTGAATTTGTAAAACTAATTCAATTAATTACATTTTAGGATGAAATTCGGTTCATCTAAATCAATATTTTCTGAATTTCAGGCATACTGAAATTTGAAAATTGAACTAATTGAACTGAATCAAATGTCATCCCCGTGCAAATCTCTGAAATAATCATTTTCCTTAGAATGCTTAGAATTCCAAAAGGGAAAGCTGAAAAGAATGCACAAGATTCAGTCTGCGTATCAAATTACCTATACTGAGTGCACATTGAAACACTGACGACATAAAAATATCTATCTATCTGCCTATCCTAAATTACATTCTGGGTGTTCTTTTTTTATTTGGAACACTGACATGCAGATACAGTCTCTGCTCCGCCTATCACAATGAGCCAAGCCACATGCACGAACCTTAAAGCTCATTGAAAGTGTTCTGGGTGCAATGTCCCTGTCCCACTTTAGAGTAACTGCCATAATTACCTTGCAATCAGACCGCTACTAGAGACACTTCCCAGGTCCTAACAGACTCCAGGTCACCTAAATGATGCTGAACATCCTCACGCTCTGCATGAGGACAACCAGTGTCCGTGAAAGGTAATGCTTTCCTATGGAGAGGGCCTAATGCACTTGCGACACTCACCATACATGTACATTAGGCTCCCCTGTCAGATGACGTCAGAGAACGTGGAAAACAACCCAGCACTGAGGGACATTGCCGCTGGATTCGTGTAAATGTTAAAAGGATTTTTAACCATTTTTGTGCTAGAGGGGGGCTGTGAGGGGGGTGGGGGGGAGATCAGAGGGCACTGTAATGTTAGGAATACAAATTTGTATTCCTAACACTAAAGGATCCCTTTAATGGGATACTATAATGCTAGGAATACAAAGCTGTGTTAAAAACCCTTTATTTACTTACCTGCGCCCAGCGCCGATGTCCTTCAATGCTGGGTTGCTGCTCCGCCCCTTCCAACTTTGCGTGACGAGAGGGCACTAATGTTCTTCTGCAGCAAATGTCGTGAGAGCATTAGACCTCCCCATAGGAAAGTATTGTATCAATACTTTCCTAGGGGGACAAATCTGATGCTGTGTGTCCTCATGCAGAGAGTAAGGAAGTCCAGCGATAGATAAAAACATAGAAACATAGAATATGATGGCAGATAAGAACTGTTCGGCCCATCTAGTTTGCCCAATTTTCTAAATACCCTCATTAGGTCCATGGCCTTATCTTATAGCTAGGGTAGTCTTATGCCTATCCCACACATGCTTAAACTCCTTCACTGTGTTAACTTCTACCACGATACCTGACCAAAGAGTCTGTTTCAATCCAGGAATCCCTCTACTAGACAGCCAATGGGGGCTGACTTGGTGCTGCAACGTAAATAAACAAAACAGACACTGCACTCAAACCACTTCAATGAGCTGAAGTGGTCTGGGTGCCTATAGTGTCACTTTAAAGGATCTGCTCTTCCTTACCCATTCCCATATAGAATGCCTACTTGGAACACTAAACTACAGAAACTATCTCTGTTTAACCTGTGCCATGACATACTGAGTTCACAGACTCTTTATCTGAAACATTGACAAGCAGGTGGAAACTCTGCTCTGCCATTCCCTTACTGGGTACACAGCATTCTAATTTGACATGAAGATACAATGCATTTGTATTTAGAAGCACAGTGGGGTGCATGTCGGGATGTGAACCCTGACATATAGTTACAATGTCTACTGTGAGTGCACGCCATTCTAATATAGTACACACACATGTACATATGGATAATTCACATGTTCAAGGCGTAGATTAACAAATAAACAACTGCGTGTTAAAATATGTGGATAACTGTTACTTTTAGATGCTGCTTTATAACTCAAGCTCTCTGGCTCTTAAATGGTTCATTCCGATACCTCACTTCATATTACTGCAGGTGTTTAAAGTACTAAAAAGACTGAATAAGTGGATATCATGCAGGCTCCATCTGCACAGCCTCATATTTCCGGAGAAGTGCAAAATCATCAGATTTTAGGCAATAAAACCTAGGAGGGCTTCTTAACACGACAAATGTAATGCGCAAAATAGCTTCTGAAGGAGAAAATGACTGAATATAGATATGCATTGACTCAAGTACAAAACAAAAATGAAGAACGAAAGGAAATCTATCCTCAGGTGACACCTGCACAGTCAGAAGGGCGACAATAAAGGCGTATATACAGGTAATAGATAAAGTCTGTAAAACAGAAAAAGAAATGCAATTGTTTTATTCCAACTGCCACGAATCACTATTCAAGCTTATGATTACATTGATCTGCCTGTAATAAATCAAATTTTAATCATCATAAACTATATACTAATATCAATATGGCAAGGCAAGTGTACCCTTAACATGAGATTGGATGGTTAGAAGTTTCCTGAAAACAAGGTGACTCTAGGAGTGACTTATTTCCGACATCATATTTCTGTATTTTCTCATCACTTGACCTGATCTTCCCTTAGCAGAACTTACCGTACAAGTCCGCTTTTCATAACCAGAGCCAAAATACAGCTGTTTCACGGTTTGGTGAAAGTAAAATCACAGGTATGGTCTATTTTGAGGAATATTACAATCAATTAGGTCATTTTATGGGTGGTTATGGGTGTCCACATTAGTACCAGGTGGTTGAGGAAAACATGGAATTGTATATAATATTGAAACATAAACTGGGAAAGTGTCTGGTGACACCCTGGCCCTTATTTTAATGAACTTACCTCACAAATCAGAAGATAGAGACAAAGGCTGTTGCAGACTGTGATGGTAGTCATAATCACCTGGGGTTTCATATGGAAACTTTATATACTACACCTATGTGCTACGCCTATGTCTAAGTCACCTTGTATCCATTATAGGTGCAGGGTGTGTAGTGTTGTTTTATTGTTTTATGTTTTGTGTGCTCTCCTGTCTTGCTGATGCTTGCCAAGTAGGTGGATTTGGCTGTGGAGCCTGTACAGTGCTACCTGTTGGCAGCAACAACAATATGCACTACTTGAAAAGCAAGGCTTATTAATTTGCATATTCAGGTAGATTTGCATATTATGGTTTCTGCAGGCCGGAGAGATATTTCATGTTAGTTATTATCTTCCACGTCCCTTTATTAATATGCTTATGTGTTATTATAAGTGCATGTATGTTTTTTCACATGATTTGGTTTTATATATTTATTTGAGTGTGTCACCATAAGCCTCTTGTAATTATCATATGGGCTAGTCCCAAGTAAAATTAAAGCTTTGTATGTTAGTTCATTTTGGAACTTTGTGTCCTGTGTGAATTTTTAGGGTTTCCGATGATTGAGTCATGGGACCTGTTGGCTGACTGCACGATCCCTCTAGCTCTGGGTTAAATCAAGAGAGCTAGGCCTAAGAGCTGCAAATACCTTTTTAAAGTCAATATAAATCACATTGCAGACATAGGTAGTTACCTGCCTAGAAGTAGGACTGCAGCAGAATAGGCAGATAGTATGATACCTGCCTGGAAGGACAGCCTAGTTGTGTGGAAAAGCTTTAGAGAGACCCCAGTCAAGTCAAAGTGACTGGTGTTGAAGCGTTCAAGGCTCCCTCCCCAAAGGTTAGGAAGCAGATTAAGCAGAGGTACTCTGTCAGAGTACAGGAGCTTCGTCACACAGGTGCTTTGCCAATGGTCCACCCTGTGCCACAACATATTTAACTGTACCCAATTGCAATTCAGGAGTGCAATTGCAATACTTGAACCCTGAATTCTTTATATGGCAAAGGACATGGCAGTACAAAGAACACTGCAATTCATACTGCAACCCCTGTAATCAGACGTCCTTTGAGACAAGGAAACTTACATCTCCAAGAGGCTACTACAAAGCGGTACCGCTTGACCAGATAACACCTACCTGCACCTATGCTAAGGAACAAGTGATTTCTGCATTATTACCACTTGGTAAGATCTAACCATACATATATAGTTTGGCTTTTCCCCAAGTTTTCCATTACTTGAGTATTCAGATACTTGCTTTTTCACTTTTTTGTTTATTTGTTTTTCATATTTAAGTTCTTGCTAGCACTAATGGTGTGCTACACACTATTTTTTGTGGACTTTGATATGTGGTATCTCAGCACATCTACTAAACAGTGATTATTTATGCAGGCAGGATATAGGACATGTGTTTTATTAAAAAAAAATATGAATATTTTCAATTAATTGCTCCAATTAATTCTTCTATTTTTTCCTCAATTCATTGTTTTCAATGAATTGCTTCAATTAATTCTTACATCATTTTTCTGATTCACAGATATGAAATGGACATTTTTTTTCTTGTAAATACATTTATGTTTAATTGGTGTACATAATATGAATGTTGTTCTCTTTGTAAATATGGATGAACAGAATATGGATTGTTTTCTTTTTTCTTTTTTGAACATTTACTTATTTTCAGCCTTGTTTTTATTTAAAACCTGAGAGGAATGCATGGGTAAAGAGGAGGGGACATAACATAAAGATTGGTGATATGTAAGGTCACATCCCTACCTCACATTGCTGTCAGTGTAGATGTTATTGAGTTTTGCATTGAGCTGAATCTTCTCCAGGTGTTTCTACAACCTAACAATGATCCCGTATTTCAGTCTCATACAGTACTTATGGGTGTCAAACCTCCCAAATGATAACATTACACATGGCATGGAACATAATGCAACATCTGAATGATGCCCCTATACAAGTTTTATAAATAGTATCTATTTATCGGAACACAGTATAGTATGGGGTATAAAGTAGGACTCAAAACTGCAAATCCTTGTTTGATATGGCAGATCAATAATCTTTGGTTGGTTAATTTGTACAGTAAATTACACAAGAATGCTGTCAGACCACAAAATTATTCATCAGAATTACTTAGAACAGTGCTACCCAAACCAGTCCTTGTGGCTCACCAACAATCCAGGGTTTTTTTATTTCCCTGTTTTATTCCATTTAAGATACTGACAAAACCTGGGCTGTTGGTGGTCTTGGGGAGTGGTTGGGAAGAACTGCCTTAGAGAAGGTGAATGTCTATATATGCTTGATCAAAGCTTACCATTCTTAAATACATGTTTGTTGGCATAGACTGGAGATGTTTTTTTTTTTTTTTCTATTTCTATATTATCTAGAACTATATTAATTTACATTATAACTCTACAGGTAAGTTTATAGAAGACTTACAAAATAGGGTTTTGTGGACTGAGAAGATTTAAATAATTGATGAGATAATTTAAAAAGCCTTGGTTTGCAGGTTAAAATTATAAGATCTAGACAAATATGTTATTATTATTTGGATAATTTTGGCATGTCATTGTATTTTTAAGAGGTTAATAGTTCATATATTGATTTTTTAAAATACATTTTTTTAAACTATGTTTTAACAATCATTATTTCTTCTAAGTCTCATGTTATTTAATATTTGTATTTATTATTAAGTTCTAGTCATATTAGTTTATACTGATAGTGAAAATGACATGTAAAAAAATTGACAGAATAGTTAATAAATAGTGTCCTTCCTGACGTGGACACTGATACTTAGCTTGAGGGAGAGGCACTCCAAATTGAAGTTTCTGGATATCTATGTGTAAAAAAAAAAAATCCCCAGAAGCTTAATGGTGTGTAAAATGGCATTACGCATTGCCTTAATGTGATGTTTTCATGTAGAGTGGCAGGAACAGGTATTTCTACAGACATAATTCATGCCTTCAAGCAAGGAGTTCAGGTTATAAAAAAATAATAAAACATAGAACTTACTTTTACGTTTTAATTAACTCTGTACAGCCATACCTTAAACTTTAGATGTGCATAAATGTAAATAGTACTTGTAATCATTCCATATTTGCTAATTTTACAGTACATGGCTTTGCAAAATTATATAATTAAATGTAGATTCAAATCTTTAAAATATACCTGCCACAATAATTCACATTTGAAAGAAAAACAAATACTATAAAATGAAATATCGTCATTGTGATGGCGTAATTTCTTTAAAGAAAAAAAAAAATATATATATATATATATTATAATAAATCTATGTAAAGATTGCATCACCCATCAATTGTCAATCAGTTCTTGACATCTGTGTAAAGCATGAGTGACAAGCTATAGAACCTCCTGGAGATGGCTCTTCTGATCTCCATCACAGTATCTACCGACCATGTACTATAGTATAGTAATTATTGCTCTAGATTAGTGGCTCTCAACCTTTTCAGGACTAATGAGAGTAAATTCCAAGGCACACGTACTTTTTTTAATCGTTTTACTTTCATCAGCAGCTTATAAATGGCACATTAATTTTGTTTGTCCTTACTTGGAACCTGTGTACTTCTAGCCAAATTTACTTATCAGTTTTAATGAATTTTTAGGTGAGAATTTCAATTGTAATGCTGGCATTTATTAAATTTGCTCTATTACATCCCTGATGTCAATATCTTTGTGGGACTTTGAGATATCTTGAGTCACACCAGTATGCAATATAAAACTAGTTAAACATAAAAACAGGTAAGCAGAGCTCTGTTGTGCACATCATGTGCCTTGTGGGTGAGGTGCACCCCACATGGGGACATGTTCCCAAGAAGGGCCAATTATGATTGAAATACTTGAGAGTAGAGTGGGTATGATTTGTGTTAAACCCACAATTTTCAGATCTTGACATAGCTGGCAGTAATTAGCATCAACAGCAGAAATACAATATATAATGTATCACTATGGCAAACTATGTATATTCATTGTATAGGGAGTTGTCATGACTTAGAGTGGGCTTGACATAGGCCTACAGGCTCACTTTAAATTTCTAAAATAAATTATCAATAATTGCTTAAAACCAAGAGAACCTATAAAAAAATAATCTATTTATTTATTTATAAAGGGTAAAGGAAAAAAAAAAGGCAATACATTGCACTTGATTGTCAGAGCAGATAATCAAACAATTCTTTCATCCAATTACAACTAAAATGATACACTGTATTAATTTTGAATTAGTATATTTAAAGAGTTGATTTATTTGATAACATAGTCTAGGAACTAGCCCCTTAAGGGTACTGTCACCCCCTCCAAAAAAATTGGTATATGAGAGTACAGCGGTAGGAGGACCACACCAGACCAAGATGGCAGCGCCTCTAAGGGACTGGTTTAGGTAAGTAAACTCACCTTTATCTGCCCCCTGAACACCAGCAGGCCACCGGAACACCAGCAGCGGAGTCAACATATGGGGACTCTGTGAATTTGACAAAGTCTCCAAACGGTGACAGTGCCACTTTAATCTTCTCATACCTTTCAGATATCTCTTCTTTAACTTATGTTTGACTTATGTTGTTACCATAATGTTGATAATACTAAATATAAAAAATAAAAAATGCATTCTATTGTGTATGAAGATGTTAGCATATGACCTTGACAATTGTTCGACCTCCACCTCAAATGCTGCAAACCGAACAACGCATTTGTATTATTTAGAACACAAAATTATATTAATATTTTAACATTATCATTAGCTTCGATCTCTGGTACGGTATTTACAACTGTTCATGTCATTAATGTTCTTATGATAAATTAATGCATACCCTAGAACCTTGACTCTTCAAGACAAAGAATTGGTTGTGATGAATTTAGGACCATGGGGGCATCTGCCATAAATAATGATGACAAAAAATAACACTATTTTTGATTGGTATTAAAAAAGATGCAATTAGCATAACAGGAGATGTTACACCTTAGAGGATACCTGTTCTTGTGATGTTTGTGCAATGTACATGCAGTATAATCGGCATAGACACAACATATTAATGTATGTATAGAGCAAAGCATCACTGTCAAGATGCTGTGTTTAATATGCAGCTCCATTCTTCTCAACTGAGGTTTATTTTTCTTCCTTTTATTTGAAGCAAAAAAACATAATTTAAAAATACAACAGGATTTTAAACCTATTTTTCACAGTATGGGAAAAGGGGTAGCTTTTATTGTCCATCCATCTTAAAATGCAACAAGACTGAAGGCCAAGAAATTAGTTTTAAAAACTAAAGCAGGAGCATAGACTAAGTAAGTGGCATTTACGAGTTAAATGCCATTAAATATAGCTTTGCAATACAGAACAACATTTTAGCTTGTGAACTGAATAAGGAGGACAAGGGTTAGACTTGTGTAGGAATTAATATATCCACCAACTTGAAACATAGAAGGATTTATTCACTAAATTCAGAATTCTAGTTAAAAATATATTGGCAAAAAAAAATGGCACTAAAATAGCTAAACTCTGCACGTTTCTTAAAATGAGCTGTGGCCACAGTTTCACTCATTTAGCCTACATTTTATCATTTGGATTTCAGCTTGCTCCAATTCAGATTATGGTGAATTGACGCCATTGTATTTGAGCTGCAGGATTGCATATGGTAAAATGATGTGCAGATTGTTAGTAATGGGCAGTATGAGCACAATTATATATAATATATAAACATAGGCAATCATTTTACACCAAGGAGTGCCTAGCTTTATAATTTTCTTTCAGAACATTTTTTTTTTCACAGGCACATACGCTCACAAATATGGTCTGGCGAACTTTCAATTGGCCCACAGTTTTAAATTCATCTCCTAATGAGGCTGCCTGTGGTTATGAGTACAAAGTTTCTGCTAGACATTGATTTACTTTATCTCTGGAATCCTATCGAGATAAAATGAGCAACTGATAAGCTATGTATGTACTAAATTTGTTAGACAGAGACATTTTTCATAGTGTACCTTAAGTCTAAATGATCTAACTACATAGGAGAAGAAAAATCCAAACCCCCAAATATAAATAATGTGATGAGTTTAATTCAACTTTCTTATATGTTTAGTTTTTTTGATGTATTTTAGCATATTTTGATTAATATCCTAGTATTTGTGATAGGAGCGTTATGTATTGTGTAGTGCAGTAATCTAAGATTTAAAATAATATAAACTTCGATCGGATAAGTACTTTTGATAAACCTGAGCAAAACCCACTCAATGTATCATACTCTGAATGCATAACATCCAAAGAGTCAAAAAACTAAAATAAAAATCACAAAATTTGAGATTTTATCCTACTTGGCTCTTTTTACTTAAAGGATCAATAAAGTCACTGCATCTCAATATTCAGTGGTCCTGTATGTTTAACCCTTTATGTTAAAGCATTACCACTGGAGATGTCCCGAACAGTTCGCCGGGAACTGTTCGCCGGCGAACATAGCTTGTTCGCGGTCGCCACGGCGAGCGAACATATGCGATGTTTGGTCCACCCGCTATTCGTCATGGAGGTGGGAGGGTCTGGGAGGGAGTGTCTGCTGCTGATTGGCTGGAATGTGTCTGCTGACTGTGAGGTACAGGGTCAAAGTTTACTCAATGATGACGAATAGGGGGCGGACCGAACATCGCATATGTTCGCCTGCCGCAGCGATCGCGAACAAGCTATGTTCGCCAGCGAATAGTTCCCGGCGAACTGTTCGGGACATCTCTAATTACCACTGGATGCACTTTTGTTGCGCTGTTAGAGGAAAACTTGGTCACGTGACATTGCAGTTCAAAGGAAAGCACTGAATTCAAAGCTTTCTTATAAGAAGCATTTGGTGTGCATATGGCATACGCAGAAGGTCCTCAGTGTTCGTCTATGAGGAGCATTGGATTTGACCATCACCGGAGGAAACTATGCCTCCTCAATGATATCTGGCAAAGCAGAGAAGCCAGCAGTGCAGAGAGAGTGTCAGCGCATTCAACTGGTAAGTATAAACCTTTATTTTTAAAAGTTTCATGGAAAACAGGAAGTGGGGGGTGGGGACTAATCAAGGTAGGGACAGGTTTGCACTCATTAAGCTACGGTGTTCCTAAAGCAGTGCTCCTCATTCATCTTCTCAAGGCACACCTAACAGTTCCGGATTTAGGGATTACCCAGGTGTGTCTAAGGTGTTAAAAAAAAATCCTTAGACTCTAAAGGTTGTTTTATTTATTTTTCTAAACACCTTAGACACACCTGGGTAATCCCTAAATCCTAAATGTTCAAAAAAGTTAATTGTCAATCAGGTTTTATAAACTTGCATTAGTTTTGGAGTAATATGTAAAAAAGAGAAATTACAAAATAAGGTATAAGACAAAATAGGAAGGTGATTACAAAGGGGTGGGAGAGAGAAAAAAAAAACCTATGTGTCTGATTGTTAGACAGGTACATGAAATTGTACTCAACTTACAATCATATCTATTAAAATGTAAGCATGCTTCAAGTGCAATCTAGCTTCTTAATTAAACCTTGAAGGGGACCCTATGCATATAGCAAATAAGCATAGAAGTGTGTCTTTTAATGAATTACAAGGATCACTATTATAAAAGATCATTTTAAGCTTACCCTCGCAATCAGTCCTGTTTTGCTTTTTTTCCACCAAATGGCAATCAGAGCAATGTCTAAGACTTGCTTTGATTGCCTGTGGCAGGTTTGATGTGCTGGTAAAACATACTAGAGTTAAAAGGATTATGGGTAAAATAGAGCAATAGCCGTATATCAAGCAATGCTTTAAAATAGTGAAGTATGCTATATGCTTGGCCAGCAAACTGTCCATGAGCTACAACTTCCTTTTACCGTCACATACCCATTTACAATTACTATATAGCATAGACAATCGTGAGCTCTGAGCTTAGTCACAGATTGAGAATGGTAGCTGGTCTTCCATTGTGCTTTGAGATCACTGATGTACTCTACTACAGATATTTTAGGAATAAACTGTATATATATTATATAAATACATTTTTTCCCATTTTGGTTTTATTTTTTATTTTTTTATATCAAGGGTTATTGCTGGGATCTGTTGATGTACGAGACCAGAATGACAATATAAAGACCGTCTCCCATCTCTTTCACAGAACCATTTCCCTTTTGATCCCTCTAGCTCTAAACAATATAGAGAAGATATCCTGAAAGCTAAATATCAATAGAGTAATGCGAAATGAAAGTGAACCTGTCACTCATAACTAAGTGGGTGACTCAGGTAAGTCATAAAACTCAATATATACAGCAATGCTGGGAAACGTTTCTCTCTCTCTTATGACAATGATTGCACTGATACACTAAAATGGAAGCCACATAAACAGCAACTTGCAGTGTCATCACTAAAAACTTGCAAAAACTAAAAAATAGCTGAAAAAGTGACTTAATTACTAACTTGCTGGTTAGTAATTAAGTACTTTTGTATAGTACGAGCACATAGAGACAGCAACATACAATGAGTATGAGCAACATACAATGCTGATGGCACATTGCAAGTATAAGATATGATTTGCATATTAAATATAAAAAAAAAAACAGCTCCTACATATTTGATAAGTTTGACTAGTACCATGTGTAGATGACATATTAACGCCTCCAAAGTGCTACCTTGTCATATTTGCATGACAGGGCCCATTAATGGCCTCCCATTGCTGACAAGGTTTCAGGAGAAATCCATTTGCAACTTCACAGAAAGTAAATCTTTCTTTTGCGTTTTATTTATGGAAAAAAAAAAAACACACAACGGCGGAACTTTGACTTGTGAATATTCGCTTGTAAAGGTTTTAAAAAAATCCCTCAGCCTATCATTGACATCTACTGAGCAACAGGAAGCGGCTGAAGTATAGGTGCCATTTTGTCAAAACTTTCAATAATTGTTCGACACAAAGACTCAAAAACTCTGCAGCAAAAATCATTACTATGAGATCCAATATTTATGGTGCTTAGAAGTGACACAAAACTTTTTTTTTTTTTTTTATCTCTTTAGGATTCTGCATGATTGTGAGAATATATATATATATAAATTTCCAAATATGGTCAGTACTCCTGGGACTTTGCAGTTAAAAACATAACTTTTATTTCTTAGTCCTTGAGTGCGGACAATCCTTGGAATGTTTGTTTAAAGGGACACTCTAGTCACCCAGACCACTTCTGCTCATTGGAGTGGTCTGGGTGCCAACTCCCACTACTCTTAACCCTGCAAGTGTAATTATTGCAGTTTTTATAAAGACAGCCACTATTAGACAGCCACTAGAGGGAACTTCCTGGTTTCTAGCACAGGAAACCTGTGCTAGAGCGTCGCTGGACGTCCTCACGCTGTGTGAGGACCTCCAGCGTCGCTCAAAACCCCATAGGAAAGCATTGAAATGATTTTTCAATGCTTTCCTATGGGGAGACGTAATGCGTGGCATTGCCGCGCATGCGCATTAGGTCCCCTCGGCCGGTGGGCGAGATCAGTCTGGTGGGCAAGATCAGTCTCGCCCACGGGCCAATGCAATG
Source organism: Pelobates fuscus (assembly GCF_036172605.1). Taxonomy (NCBI): domain Eukaryota; kingdom Metazoa; phylum Chordata; class Amphibia; order Anura; family Pelobatidae; genus Pelobates; species Pelobates fuscus. The sequence continues at coordinate 39,776,157 of NC_086322.1, read as the reverse complement.
GATAGGAGGAGCGTCGCGGAGGCGGAGACAGCAACGAGGGACATCGCCGCTGCCTCAGGTAAGTCACTGTAGGGGTTTTTACCCCTTCAGTAACCGGGGATTGGGGGTTGGGAGGGAGAGGGACCCTCCAGTGCCAGGAAAACTGATTGTTTTCCTGGCACCGGAGATTCCCTTTAAGCTGCTGGTTACTAGCACCGGGCAAATCTACTGCTCAGAAGAGTGAGTCAAATGTGGGATTTATTTATATATATACATGCACCCACTCGTGCCACATTTAGTGTCAATTTACTTTACATTATATGGAATGCTTCAGAAGACATACATATTATACATATTATATAGGTGCAATAAAAAATTCTGTTATGAATTCTTTATCTTTTTGTGACCATGTGTCCATATAAAAAAAAATAAAAAAAAAAATTAAAATGGTATAAGCTGATAATATTTGCCAATAGACACAAGTCTCCTGAATGCTTGTTTGGTCTCTCAGCATGCTCTCTCTGATCGTAGAACCAGCATTTACAGCCCAACCGCTGCGTTTTTGTATAGTTGTTCTAATAAGAATGTATATATTCAGCAAAGTAGTCATGTGCTGTTAAAGTAATCACAAACATTTTTTTATGCATAATAATTATTATATCCTACCACAAAATATATTTATTTTTTTCCGAAATTCGGAACAGCTATGGCCAAATTTAACTAACTGTTATTAACATCTTAGCAATACTTGGGTTGATTTCTATAAAATAGGAGTATAACACATACAAGTGAAAAGCTAGCAATTTTTAAAGCTATGTAATATGTAGAGTGAATAAACCATCTGGTGACATTCCGCTCATCATCTCTCTGAGCACGAGATCGGTGTACACCAATAGCACATACCATTACTTCTACGCTTATAGGATAAGAGCTGCTCTTTTTTTTTAATTAAGAATTTTAAGGAATATCAACAATGTAAGTGTGAATTAATATTGAGCAGGAATCTCTGATAGGTTTCTAGATCTGATCACATAGTTAACATAATAGCCATCAAATGTGTCACCAGTTTATATCAGATCTTTTCCCACAAAGCATAGATGATGTATGCTTTCTGAGTACAAACCTGCTAGGTATGTTTTTTTTATTGGCCAAGAGGGTATCGTATGTGTTGCTGTGTGTGGAATATTTCTGCTTAATATTGTCATCTGCTGATCATCCAATCAGCAATCTAGTTATATGGGTTCTGAGACTCCAGTGAAAGTAATTGAATCTCTTTATGACAATTTTATTTGACTGAACATTTTTAGGTTGCAATGATAGCTTTTTTTTTAAATGTCCTCTGACAGTTGCATTAAGTTCCATTGGGTGGGTTGTGTCAAATCCAGAGGGATGACTTCTCTTGAAAAATGAACTGACTTCTTTGAAATAATATGAAATGTACAATAGGTCCTGAAATACGGTGTCATTCAAGTACCAAACAGCTCTTCCCCACATGGTAAATTAATTCAGAAATGCCAAAGATCATGGAAGGTGTGTGGCCTCTCCATGATATATCCCAGGGTTTTCCAAACTCTGGCCCCCCAGATGTTGCTGAATAAAACTCTGATTCTCTGAGTGAAGTAGACAGTCAGGGAATCATGGAAGTTGTAGTTCAGCAACATTGGAGGGGCAACGTTTGGAGAATCCCATTGTATCCTAATATTTCTAACTTCTCTCAACATAAATATTTTCTTGGCGCATATATAGTAAATCAAAGTGTAATACTGATGTAAAGTAGAATATAAAGTATTTAATGTGTGTGCTGTATTTTCTACGTACAATATAATGAATATACATTTACTAAGTGTCAGAGGTAATGCTTTTGAGATAGCATGTTTGGTTGATGTAGTCGCTGGATGTTAAACGTGAAATCCATAGAATTTTCGACAAAATGGTTAATATCACTTCAAACAGCCACAGAGCCTGAATCACAATCCTATACTTTGGAAAACACTCAATATGTTGTCACTGTATGTCAATATTAGTTGATTTTCAATTGAAGCATCTATTTTCTACCAGAGTAGATTATTTTCTACTAACGATTACGCAGTAAGCATGGAATGCATCTTGTTAGGAATTAGTTATAGACACATATTTATAAAACATCATGTGGTCAATTAGTCCAGAGTGGTGGTTCGGTATAAAATTTATCAAGGTATATCAGCAGTTCAGGTTATATCAGAAACTTTATTTATTAGAAATGGGAAATTTTAGAATGTGTGATCATTGGTAATACTAGAAGATTGGTCCAGAGAGCTTGTGAGGAACTGTTAAACAATTAAACTACCATAACCTGGCTGTTGCTTTCCATTGTGTATATGTCACTACTTGTTGAAATCAATTAATACCGTTACATTAATACCTATAAAATTAGAATTGTTCCATGGAATGTTATTGACCTTGATTATCATTATAATAACGATGCTACAAAGCAATATAATCACTTGGCATTAGAGAATACATTCCGAAGACATTCATAACTTCATTTTCATACTTCTAGCACTCAAGGACTGTCTTTTGTCTCCAGTTTGACTGTAAATAGACTGGTGTCCAATATGTCAACACAAAGATTGTTTCTTAATGAATTAATATGCCTTTGAATATAGCATTGATGATATTGTATTAATACGATTAAGAGTTCAAAGTCTAAGATGTCATTAAAATTCATTAAAAAAGAAATCTTGGCAATTAATGTATTGGTCTCAGAATGACTATATTTCAATATACATGCTTTAGTAATATGTTTAAAGTGATCCCTGGACTTAATGAATTCATAATAACATTGATTTAATGTAATGGAGATGTACCATACAGGAAGTGGTGGGGAAAAGAGCTATATTGAAAATGACATTGTAATTTTAACACAAGTACATTTTCAACTTTATTACATGCAAACATTACAGCTAATTTATTTAAAAATTAGTGCAATGGTAAATCTTTTTTTCCTCTCTAGGAAAAGTAAACAAAAACCTTTTTAGTACATAATTATTCACTCACTGTGGTGCTGTGTGATAGTATTTAATCATGTGTTCTAACAAATACAAAACTAAAAAAAAAAGTGTTGTTTGCAGTGTGAAATAAAGTCTTAGAATCTCAGAACGATGTGTGTAGCAAATATAGCCCTTGAAAGAATAGGGCATACGGAACTGGACAGATATGTAATATTTGGTCTGCAACACTCTACTTTAACACTAAGTACCTTCAGGAAATGGAAAGATAAAGAGTGAAATCCTAATGTAAAAAGATAAGGTTGGGGAGCCAGAGTGTAAAAAAATGGTCAAGGAGTTAAGATCCACTAATAATAAAATAATATAAAGAAAGGCCACTGGGGAGCTGGCACCAAATTACACTGTCATTCTCTGAAGTTCTACCTGTGCATAACACTCAGAACAACAGGCGGATGTGTATTAGGGACTTTAACTTGTGGCTTGGTGAATGGTGTCGGGAGCAAGCATTTGGCTTCATTTCTCATGGTAGCTCTGTTTGGAATGGAAATAAACTGTACAACAAATATGGCTTGCATCTTTTTCAAAAAGGAACAAATGTTCTCAGTGAGCGGTTCAGAGGTTTTGATAGGATGTATTTAAACTAGGAGAGGCCGGCAATAGGGTGATAAAACATCAGTCCAATTGCCCCCCAAAACAAGGACAGAACGTGCCTGTAGGAGGAGGAGTGGCATAAAATCTAGCCTAATAATAGTGAGGTGAACATAGAGTCCGTTTGGGTTACGTTAGAATTTGGTAATCACACAGTAACTCGTGTAGGTGAGATTTATAGGCCCGAAGGACAAATAGAAGAGTTAGATAATCTACTAGTTGAGGAAATAGCTAAAATTACAATGAAGGGGGAAGTGATCATCATGAGTGGCTTTAATCTTCCTGATGTGAACTGGATTCAGAAACCTGTGGTACTCTGCAGTTGTGGCCAAAATAGTAAAAAACTAAAAGTTAGCATTTAGTAATTATAAAAAAACAAAAAAAAAACAGAATGAGGACGATAGACAGATATTTCAGATTAGGCAGAAAGAAGCTAATCAGGTTATTCAAGCTTCAAAATCACACACAGAATAGAAAATAGCACAGTCAGTAAAAAAAAAGGGAACAAAACAATTTTTAGATACATAAATGAGAAAAGGAAAGTAAAACTAGGATTAGTTAGATTAAAATCAAAAGAAGGAAGGTATGTAGAAGAGTATAAAGTCTAGCTGACTGGCTCAATGAATATTTATGTTCAGTATTTGCAGATGAAAATGAAGGAAAGGGGCCTCAGTTATGAAAAAGGAAAAATTAGTTATTTATTACACGGGAGTTTACAGAGGAAGAGGTTCTATTTCGACTGTCAAAAGTAAAGACAAATAAGTCAATGGGACCTGATGGAATACAACCAAAGTTATTAAAATAGCTTAGTGGTGTACTAGCAAAACTATTAACAGATTTATTTAACAAATCATTGTTAACAGGAGTAGTGCCAGAAGATTGGAAGTTAGTGAATATTGTTGGAAGTTAGTGAATATTGTGCCCATTCACAAGGAAGGTAGTAGGGAGGAGTCGGGCAACTATAGGCTAGTAAGCCTTACTTTAGTAGTGGGGAAAGTAATGGAAACCATGATAAAGGATATGATTGTTGAAAATCTAAAAACACATGGATTTCAAGATCAGAGACAACATGGGTTTACTTCAGGGAGATCATGCCAAACTAATCTTATTGATTTTATTGATTGGGTAACTAAAATCATAAATCAGGGTGATGCAGTAGACATTGTTTACCTATATTTTAGTAAGGCTTTTGACACTGTGGCACATAATCAATAAACTTTAAGTTTGGATTCCAATATTGTTGAATGGGTAAATCAGTGGCTGAGTGACAGGCAACAGAGGGTTGTAGTAAATGGAGTTGATTCAAAGCATGGTCTTATCACCAGTGGGGTACCTCAGGGATCTGTACTTGGACCCATTCTCTTTAATATTTCTTATTAGTGATATTGCAGAAGGTCTTGATGGTAAAGTATGTCATTTTGCTGATGATACTAAGATAGATAACAGGGTTGATGTTCCAAGAGGGAAAAGCCAAATGGCAAATGATTTAGCAGAATGCTTGGTTGTATAGGGAGAGGTATTAGCAGCAGAAAGAGGGAAGTGCTCATGCCATTGTACAGAACACTGGTGAGACCTCACTTGGAGTATTGTACGCAGTACTGGAGACCATTTCTGCAAAAGGATATTGATACTTTAGAGAAAGTTCAGAGAAGGGCTACTAAACTGGTTCATGGATTGCAGAATAAAACTTACAAGGAAATGTTAAAGGATCTTAACATGTATAGCTTGGAGGAAAAACAAGGTGGGGGATATGATAGAAACATTTAAATACATAAAGGGAATCAACACAATAAAGGAGGAGACTATATTTAAAAGAAGAAAAACTACCACAAAATGAGGACACAGTTGCTCGTTTTTTTTTTTTTTTCTTTGTTTGTTTTTTATTGCGTCGGTTATTATGGTTTTTTATTTAGCTTTTTTGGTGTTGAAAAAAGAAGATTTTAGAAGAAAGAAAACATTGGATGGTAATTGGTTTTTATCTAATTTTTTTTTTTACAGGTTTTTAGTTAAAGGTCCCCCCCTCATTATTTTTAGGGTGGGGGGGTAGGTAGGGAGATAATTGTTTTTGGGGGGAGGGGTGACTAGGGTCCCCCCTTTGTATTCAGGGCCCCCACCAACCGCTCAGAGGTGGGGGCTGGGGGGGGACAATAGGTCCCCCCTTATTGTTAATTTTAGGGCCCCCACCCACCGCTCAGGGGTGGGAGACTGGGGGGACAGTAGGTCCCCCCTTATTGTTAATTTTAGGGCCCCCACCCACCGCTCAGGGGTGGGGGCCGGGAGGGGACAGTAGGTCCCCCTTATTGTTAATTTTAGGGCCCCACCTACTGCTCAGGGGTGGGTGCCGGGGGGGACACTAGGTCCCCCCCTTATTGTTAATTTTAGGGCCCTCACCCACCGCTCAGGGGTGGGGGCCGGGGGGGACAATATTGTTATTTTTAGGGCCCCCACCCACCGCTCAGGGGTGGGGGCCGAGAGGGGACAATAGGTCCCCCCTTATTGTTAAATTTAGGGCCCCCACCCACCGCTCAGGGGTGGGGGCCAGGGGGGACAGTAGGTCCCCCCTTATTGTTATTTTTAGGGCCCCCACCCGCTGCACAGGGGTGGGGGCCGGAGAGGGGGAGGACAGTAGGTCCCCCCTCATTATCTTTATCGGCCCCACCCACCGCCCAGGGGTGGGGGCCAGGGGGGAGGACAGTAGGTCCTCCCCCTCATTATCTTTATGGCCCCAACCCGCCGCCTAGGGGTGGGGCTGGAGAGGGGGAGGACAGTAGGTCCCCCCTCATTATCTTTTTGGCCCCCACCCGCCGCCCAGGGGTGGGGGCGGGGGGGAAGGAGAGTAGGTCTCCTCCCCCCCCCCTTGAACCACTATTGTGGCCAGATAGAGTCCCTGTGGGTTTTAAAATTCGACCTGCCTTCTGAAGTCTCTGGCGGTTCGCCCGGTTCGTGAACATTTGCGGAAGTTTGCGTTCGCAATGCGCGAACCGAAAATTGTATGTTTGCGACATCACTAATGGCTGTAAGTACATTATGGGGGATGTAGTTCACAACATCTAGCATGCTGTAGGTTTCCTACCCCTGATTTAGGGTTTGGCTAAAAAGAAGGAGCCAGGAAATGTAATTTATCGTCATGCAACTCATCCTAGAACTTACACCATATTGGTAACACCTGAACAGTACCAAGGTCACTTGTGTCAAGTGGTTCTAATTAAACTACTCATCATCCTCACATTTTAAGATTCTGCTCCTGCTGCAAAACCCAATTCTTTGCAGCATCTGAAGTGAGCTCTGTCTAAACCATGAAGTGCCTGATGCTCACATATCTTTATACAGTACTGTTCAGCTAAAGCAGAAAAGAAAAACAAAACTGTAGACAATTAATAAGAAACAACCTACGCTGCCTAATTAACTGTAACCTAACCTAACAAACATTGCACCTAATTTGTGTGGGTTTCCTGGGGAACGCTTCAATAAATGATTCACTGAAAGAATTTAAATTACAACCTCACTGTGATAAAATATCATTTAATTGACTTCAATATTTAAATAGTTTGGGCCAAACTAGCAAATTCAGAAAATACTCCTAGTTATCAAATCTCTGACTGTATTTTGGGGGTGAAACTGTCCTATTTTGTTGTAAAGACAACACAACATACTGTTAAGTGAATAAAACCCTGATTTTTAGAAATGGGTAAAATTAATAAAAATAGGATTTTGTGAATTTATACTTTCAATCTTGTGCAATAAATATGCAAATAAAAGCGTAGTACTTTGAACAGTTTTGGAGGATCACTCAATACCAGAGAGTCTCATCCATTTTCAGCATCAGTGGCCTCATAAACTTTAACGGTGCCCAAGTCAGAATAATTCTATTAGAACTGTTTGATTGAGATTCCACAAATCACACTTTTTCACATTGTTTGACCTTGATAGTTAGGAAATGAAAGGAATGGGCTAGCTGTTATTTAATTTTAAAGGCAGAAATTGTAATACACAACATGCTATTATGAAACAGTAAGGGGCCATGATATAGAGAAAGCAGGGCAGGTTGTATATTTTTACACATATTTACATTTTATATTATAATATATCATATTACATTTTAATTTCTCTTAATTAAATGTTACACACACAACCTGCCCTGCTTTCTCGATACCATTGTTCCTCATAATAGCATGGGGGAGGTGGTGTGGTCTGTGTGTGTGTGTTTGTGTGTGTGTGTGTGTGTGTGTGTGTGTGTTTGTGTGTGTGTGTGTTTGTGTGTGTGTGTGTGTTTGTGTGTGTGTGTGTGTGTGTGTGTGTTTGTGTGTGTGTGTGTGTTTTTTTGTGTGTGTGTGTGTTCTCTCCATTTAATTAAGAGAAATTAAAATGTAGTGGAAAGTATGCAGATCCAAAGTGTGGGGAGAGGCATCAACTGGCAAACCTCAATAGATCGAAACTTCAGTCACTCTCAGCCAAACCATAAAGAAATGTTGAAGTCTTCTAAGGTGTCAATGGTCTTTTTTTTCAGTGACCGGTGAACATTTTTACTCTGAGCGAGTCTCTGTCAAAGCACGCTTCCATTTTACCATTTCTCTTTTTTTGTCACTAAATATTTATGCATCCTATGAGTCAAAGCTTGAAAGAACTGCCCAGCAGTATATGGAAATCATATACTAAAAACTGGGAACCCAAAAGACCTGCCCTGATCTTTTAAATGAATTCACATTTGGAGCACATTAATACCACATGCTGCCAGGCAGCACTTTCTATCCCTGCTCAGAAGTATGAAGAATTCATAGGCTTCACAAAAATGATGAAGTGGTAATTTTTCAATGTTTTGTTGTGCAACATGTGTCTATGGGGGGATGATAATGAAGAGGTTAAAATGGATTAAAGGATGACTGAGTTATCCCCATTAAATGATTTCATTGGGGGAAGGCACTTTACTAAAATTGTATTTTGCTGATATTGTAGAAAATAATGAATTTAATTATGATGCGATAGTAAGCACAATTTAGTCTGAAAGATATTACTAAGCATGATTTACATACTTTATGGGACCATAAATATACTTACACTCATTTTATGCGGTGTGGGCAAAAAGAAAACTGTAGTACAATTTACAGCCTATTGTTAGTGTTGTTTGGATGTTGTATTTTTTTTGTTGTTCTGTTTTTTTGTTCTAGTGTAGAAGGTCAGTTCTTTTTTTCAAATATTATCTACCTTAGTATAGATTTTTTTTTTTTTTATAAAGCAGAAGCAGAAATGCCAAAGATGATTACAAATTCAGGAAAATAATAGATATTTTATGAGAAAGAAAACGAACAATCCTCTATAATGAAAAAAAAAAATAGTTTTAGGAAATGATTTATCCGTTGTTTTGCCAAAGCCTAAAGACACATTCATAGCTCACATAATAGACAATTATCAATGGCAGATGTCACTATGCACTGTCTGCAGAGCAATAGTATACCGAATGGCAGAATTAAACATTAGAGGCAAATTCTAAAATGTAACGAGAGAACAGAGGGCTGGATATTAAGCTTAAGGCATTGCATGTACAAAAATTCTGGTCATACAAAAAAAGTCGACCTTGATATGCCGGCCAAGGTTAAAATGATACAAAAAAGGCTGGCATATACTTCTGTAATGACTGTTTATCTGCAAAATGTACACAAAGAAACAATGTTTTTTTTTAATGCCAACAGGAGCATGATAAGGTACAGCTAACAATAGCATGGCAATGCTATTTGAGATACGGCCATTCCAGTTTAGTTGGAGTTAGAATTAATTCTAGCTAGAGGACGATTACTTTAGATTTGATGCACAGGAAACAAAAATAATATATAACAAATCATGCTTAGTAAATTGCAGAAATGGGGTGGAATCTTGAGTTGATGCATTATTCTATCATCTAAGTGCCTCCCAGAATGAAACAAATTGCTAATGCGCATATATGTACATAGTTGATTGGCGTGAGCAACAGGCGAGCACATGTCCTTTCTAAAGTATCATAGTCACCCTTGAGTTTCTCCAAAAGATAGATTCTACATAAAAAATATATATTTAGACAGTTTTGTAATTTCATTCAATATACAACACAATTGAAAGGTATCAAAAGACAAAGTAGAGGCTAATTTGTCTGACATGGGTGACAATTTTTAGCAAAATAAAGAAGAGAGTGTAGCTTCAAACATCTTCCTAATATCTGTCACTCATGATGACTAATGGGAATGAACATCTTTTCAATAGGTAATAAATGCCTAGGACATGTTACGTGCATTGTAGTATGTGCACAAGAAGAGAACACCACTGACACTGCTCTTAGTGGCTTTATCTGCGAAGAGAGGCTAAGTCAAGATGCTAGAGGTGCGGTTGAAGAAGAGCTTCAGGTACATATCATAGTTGGCTTACTTAAACTTATTCGACAGTTTAGATTCCATTGACCAGAATCGTAATCTTAAAAAGAAGTCACATTAAAGCGAATACATTTTTTTGTCTTGTATTATCTTAGATTGCTGTTGTTTTTTTTGTTTGTTTTTTTGGGGGGGGTGGGGGATGAGGAGTGGGGGTTAATTTTTGTAATACAGTGCCTTTAAAAATGAGTAAAATCCAGCTTGCAATGCTCATAAGATTGCTTTTAAACAGTTGTAAATAATTGTATACCAAAGTTTTTTTATATATATATATTTCCTCTGTGCAGAGGGAAAGTTGTTTGAATTCTCCGAGTCACACTATAAATGATAGTCCTTTTGAGCTCATTGTGATTTTTTTTTTATTTTTATTTCCTGCAGATTTTCAGTTCTGAGGAGGAGAGCTCTGTACACCCAATTATACTTTTTTTACAGCCCTTTGTGTTTTAATCTGTTGCCTTCCCTATAATTGCATGTTCTAGTGTTCTTATTTGCTGAGATTAAAGCATATGGAATTGTCTTAACTATTCTAAGTTACAGTCTGAGCTAGTTACAGTACTGCAGAGAAACAGGATCAAATGTTTATTTGCTGCTTAATAAGGGGGATATTACTAAGCCATTAGACATTTCTTGGATTTTTACTGTTCTTCCCAGGGAGCCTAATAATGATGTAGTGGGTCTGTTAATCGATCAAAGCTGGATACTGCATTTTGATGCTTATCCTTGGCTTCTTGCCTATTGCAGGAGGCACCCTGTTGAATTGCTCGGCTGCTAAGGTTTAATTGAAATCCATTGCTACTGGAGATCTGATTGACGTCTAGGTAGAAACAGTGCTTAAAATATCTGTGAAAATAACGTAGAGCACCAGTTAGGCTTGCCTGCTCATTCTTCTTAGAGCACAACCTTAATTCTGTTACGTTTCCAAGCCTTTTTCATTTCAGCGTAAGATTCACAGTAAATTATTTTTTCAGTGACAGTTAGGGAGTCTGTCATTGCAAATTTTCACAGAACTCATCACAGCAACAGAGTAATTGCTGTATTTTATTTCTCGGATAAGAAATTCTGAATAAGAGGTAAGTAATATGTTGTAGACATGCAAATCACACGGCTCTCAGCCATTATGGTGTTGGTGTTTGTAGATCAGCAGCAGCGGATACACAGGGAGGGAAGGAAGGAAAGAGGGAAGGAGGGAAGGAAGGGGGGAGGGAAGGATGGAAGGAAGGAAGGAAGGAGGGAAGGAAGGAAGGAGGGAAGGAGGGAAGGAAGGAAGGAAGGAGGGAAGGAGGGAAGGAAGGAGGGAAGGAAGGAAGGCAGTACTAGAGGAGGAGCTAACCCGGCAATATAATTATTGCAATTTCTCAGAAACTGCAATAATTAACATTCTATGGTTAAGGGGAGAGCAACACTGCAACACTGCACCCATAACCCTTCAATGAGATAAAGTGGTCCATGTTCCTATGGTGTCCCTTTAAGAACCCAATTTTCAATTTTATGCAAAAATAGCTTAGTGGGAACTGTTGACAACTCAGACCTATAGATCTAAATAGTTTTGATATACCACAATATGTGTTGTATAAACCTCAGGGCATTATTTTAATTTTCAGGGAAATGTTTTTTAATTCTTTATTTTATTGTGCAAATAGTATTGTACAGCAGGGTACGCCACAACAGCGATACCATGTTTAATAATAACAGACGTGAACAATGTCATAGCATATAGAGGCAGTGCACATTTTATATATTATAAGAACATGCTGATAAGAGCGGAGGTTAGTAGGTGAGAAAGTGAGAACAGCGATACATTTTAACGATCTGATAAAAGTGACGGTTTGATCTTAGGTAGGCAGCATTATAGTACTACGGGTTACTGAGGTACCAGATGGGTATACTCGTATACTAATATATCATATTGGGCTAAGTAAATATGCAGAATCAATAAGTAGTTAAATGGATCGGCTCGCTAGTGCGTAGCTGTTAAGCAGCATTCTGATGAGCCTGTACAGCATAGTCGAGGCAGAAAATAAGCGGTAAGCCGCACATCTTGCTTGACCCCCTTGGTATTCTGTCGGTTGACTGCATATGCAGTGGATCTCCCCTTGCGTTACCCTGTGCCGTCGTAAATGAGAAAAATAAAATAAAAAGTATAACAGCCGAGGTGTGTGGAAGTCGGGGCGTAAATAATTGGTAGGAAAAAGTAGTGACTCGTGGCTGATAAAGCCATTGGGCCCGGCTACCCTGCCAAGTTCCTGCTGCTAGGTGCACATAGCAAATGGAGACAGATAAACAGAACATTGCACTTTGAGCAATTTCTTTGTGTGTATGCCATTGAGCAGGGTGTTGTGCAGGGTCGAGGTTGCCAGTAGTGTGTGCATTGTGGTCTCGTGTAGTCAGATTGTGTGCCTTTCGCAGTGTCAGTCATATAAGGCTGCCGGGTGAGTGGGCACCAGTTGCCTCTCGTGTGGGGCCCTCTGGTTGTTCTAGAGGGGTGTAGTGTGTGGGAGCAATGTGGCATACCTACGGTGGAGACAACATACATAAATATATAGTGCATACTAGGGGAAATAAACATGCAACAGGAGAAATCAAAACACAAAATATCACAAAACAACCCATTGTATTATGGGTCTGGAGTCCTCTTTGCTTCTGTCGCATAGCGGTATCTTGGGGGGGGGGTGAATGAGCGATAAATACTCAACGTGTGGATCTATGGGCCTTGTGTGGATCGGGCCTCCGGAGTGATTGAGTCCCGCACTGGGCCTGTGATAGGCCGATACTCAGAAAGTCAGGTCTTGGCTCTGTCCTGTGAGCTCTGGGTGGCCCGTCTGGGTACAAATTCCGTCGCGGTTTCCGGGTTCCAGCTGTGGGTTGGTCGCTGTACTGTCTTCGGTGCTTCGATGGTAAGGAGGTGTTGGGGAATGCCCAATTGCTGCAGGACCGTATCGGCTTCCCGGAGGTCTCGGATGATGTGAGTTGCAGTCCCGTGAGTGACTGACAGGGCGCGTGAGGGGCGCCATCTGTAGCTGAGGTTGTGCTTCTGTAGGAGGGTGGTAAGCGGTCGCATCTCCCGGCGCCATGCTAAGGTGCTGTAGCTCAGATCCGCATAGAATGTCAAGTCCATGCCTTCGAAAGAGTAAGGTGAGTTGCCGCGCAGTGCATTTAGGAGGGTTGCCTTGTCTCTCCCTCTAACGAGTTTGACGATTAAGTCCCTCGTGGCTGAGGTTGGTGCCTGGGCAGGTTTGGGTACCCTGAATATGCCCTCTATCTCTAGTGATTTGGACAATTTTGGTGTGAGCAGGGCCGAGAGTAGTCGCCTTACCACGTGCGGGAGCTCCGCTTCAGGTACGTTGTCAGGGACCCCCCTGACCTTTATGTTGTTCCGACGGCAGGAGTCTTCCAAGGTTGCGAAGCACCTTTCGTATGAGCCGTGCAGTTGTCGCAGGTCTCGAACCTCCTGTTGGAGGGTAGTGATCTGCTGTTTGGATGAGAGTGAGGTGGTCTCCAGGGCCCCTATTCTGCCGGTCAGGCCTTTAAATTCTTGGCGCAGCGTGGCCATGTCTGCCTGGAGGTTCTTTTGCAACTCTGCTAGCAGTTCTTTCAGGAGTGCGGCCGTCACCGGAGCGGAGTCCGGCTGTGTTGTTGGGATCCGCGGCATGGGAAGCGCTGGAGCTGGTAGGTATACCTCATCGGTTCCACATGAAAAGTCGTCCGAGAGGTCTGAGCAGTCCCCAGTAATGGCCGCCATCCCTGGCCCTTGAGCTCCACGCGCCTGCCGCCACATCTCTCCTATGTTCATGCCCATTCGGGGCGCTTCTTGTCTCGCTTTTTTTGTTTTTTTCCCCATCTGGGTTTAGAGTTCCCGGGAGAGCTGTCAGGCCCTGTTGGTCCGGTCTGGGTAACAGAAAATTGGGGTGTTTGTCGGCTTTGTAGTGCGGAGCTCCAAACGCATGCGACCATTCGCTTTGGCAGTCAGACCGGAAGCCTAGGGAAATGTTTTTAAGGGATTTGAATGTCTCCGCATTGTTTTCATTCAAACAAAACTCTGATATTGAGATGGTTAATATTTAGAACATGCCTTACTTTGAATTTGATTAAAATGCAGTAATTGTTATTTATCAGACGCACGTTATTTCAATGTCGTTCTAGTCAGTATACCAAGGACGCACCCCGCGTTTACCCAAATGAATTACATTCTATGCTAATGGGATCTATCATTAATTATATAGCAATGTTGTTTATTGCTAGTTGTATCTTTTTAACCTAGTTTGACATTTAACCGTCACAGCGCTGGAGGACCCAACCTGTTAGCTCTATTTATTGCAGACAATTTCAGAAATGGAAACCTTTGTCTGAGTGAAAACAATGACCCATAAATGTGTCATGTCCATGTTAAAATTAATTCTGGTTCAACTGGAAAAGGGATCTACATGTAAATATGACTTTTACAGAACGCGTTTCTTGATAAACACTGTGTTTTGTTATTTTACACTTTACTGGAGTACTATAAAGAGTATCAATGCGAGACATAGGTAAGTAATCTGGATTAACAAAATCAATGCCAATCTTTTCTGTTGGCATTCTACTGTATTTTATTATTTAAATATATAAAATGGGGTTTATTGACTAAATAGGAATTTAGATAATATTTAAAAGGATTTTCAAATTGTATGCCAAAATAATGTGGTTAGAATACAAACCAAGTTTATTTATTTATTTATTATTGCCATTTATATAGCGCCAACAGATTCCGTAGCGCTTTACAATATTATGAGAGGGGGATTTAACTATAAATAGGACAGTTACAAATAAACTTACAGGAACAATAGGTTGAAGAGGACCCTGCTCAAACGAGCTTACATTCTATAGGAGGTGGGGTGTAAAACACATTAGGACAGGAATTTACAATCAAATAAGGTGGGCTGCCCTTTTGGAGAGGGCAAGAGACAGGTATGTGAGGTAAGGGTTAGTCTTGGAGGCCATAAGCTTTCCTAAAGAGATGGGTTTTAAGGCACTTCTTAAAAGATGCAAGACTAGGGGAGAGTCTGATGGCGGTAGGCAGGCTATTCCATAGGAAGGGAGCCGCCCGCGAGAATTATTTACAACTTGGTCCAAAGTAAACAAATTATGAGTACATTTTCAGTGTACTCCCTGATTAGTGTACAAAGTAAAGGGATATTGAATATTATTATAGTTCAGCATTAAATCTATGCAGTAACCAGGTGCATATTTAAGATGAATGAATCACTGTTAGGTTCCGACTCATTATCATCACCTAAATAATGGAAACAGGGCAGAGGCTTAATTTACCCAGCACTACAATTTAATACTAGAGCATTTCTGCTTTATCGACAATGCAGTTGGGAATAAGTCATGAATTCCCCAAATGGATTACGGGCAGGAATTTTTGTGATCAAAAATATTACTTTAGCAGTTAAACATCAAGACATAGATATGTATAAGTATACAGGTGCATTAGAAGAGATGGCACATATTGGTATAGAAGTATGGTTGAGAATGCTTACGATACAGACCAATGGACATGAATAAGAGAAGATGAGAACAGGTTATAGACTCATGCACAGACAGATACAAATACAAAGACAGCAACAAATATAGTAACAGACAGGCATAAACACAGCTATAGGCACAGACTCAATGACAGGACTAAAGCAGCTCTGTTAACTCCCCCCTTCCAAATTTAGTATTTCATAAAAATAAAATATTTATGAAATGCTCACATTGACTGTGTTGGAATTTCACAGACATTCTAACCCAGTCAAAAGATATACTGAGACAAATTAGGGACTACTTTGTCTTTGATTTGTTTCCTCTGGTTGACAAGAATGTGTAGTGAAGTCTTGTCAAAGCTTGTCAAAACCCCACTATCACTAGTGATGAGAGGAAAAAGGCTCTTTCTATGGAGGATACCGGGCTCTTGCAGGATCCTTATAGACCTCAGTGTTGTCCTTTCGCACATACTCTAGAGTACAGCATGACCATCGGGTCACGGCAGCTGAAGCTCCAGGAGCTAAAGAGGACCTGGCAAAAGATCAGGTTTTGGCCATGAGTGACAGTTTCAGGTAAGTTTAACTCACATTCCCCAGCACCCTTTTGCCACCGGTCCCCCAGCAGCGATGTCCCCATTGAATGTCCTTGCAAATAATGCGAAGACCCCAGACAGTGTCAGAGTATAGGGAAAGCTGTGGGCATACACACACTCAGTTACTGTTATAGTATAACCCAGCAAGCAGCATGTACTGTGGTGTTTGCAGTTCGTACACATACAAAAAATGGAAAACAAACAGCTGTGTCTTATAAGATAAGAAATCTATAAGGCAGAAAGGATGTTAGGCAGTATAATAGATACTGACAGACAAACAGGCTGATGA
The DNA here is from genome assembly GCF_036172605.1 of Pelobates fuscus. NCBI lineage: Eukaryota > Metazoa > Chordata > Amphibia > Anura > Pelobatidae > Pelobates > Pelobates fuscus. The sequence continues at coordinate 39,759,765 of NC_086322.1, read as the reverse complement.
TCTGTGGACAGACATACCGGTGTCATTTAAGAGCAAAACAAAATTGAATTTAAATTTCAACGTGGCACGCTTTAGTTTAAACTTGTATTTTCAAGCATTGGATCAGCCTGGCTTTGTTCATTCATTTAATAAATATTAGGTGACTGATGCTGTGAACGACTTCTCACACTGAACAACTGCTGAGTTTTTTGTTGTTGAAATGAAGCACTCACACAGGCTGCTAGCTTCACACACCCACACTGTTGTGCCAGGGCATCGTAATTTGGCACAAAACAAGCACAGCGATTAGGAAGGGAATAGGATATACAGACCTGACACCCAAAATCGCAATAATGAGTGTGCGCTATTATCCCTTGAGTGTTTCAAGGAGGAACAATTGATCTTCATTCAGCTTTATCTAAAACACAGCTGCATATTTTAGAAAATTTTAACAATGGCTCACTTGCCTTGGTACAAATTTGAATCCAGGCACACAACAGCATTTATTTTAATATAATGAAAATCATAAGTGAGCTTCAAATATGTACAGTGTGTTACATTACTACATGTTAAGCTCAACTCTTTGTTTAACGACAAACTTGGGTAAGAAAAAAAAGCTGTCTCTTTGCTAAGTGCCAATGAGTTGACAAATTGCTGTCTCTATTAGGCTTAGATGCTGAGGCACATTATGTGTGAAATGTGTCCTCTTTTTCAGTTTGAAAAAAGTGCAGACCTGCCCACCCCAGCTGTCAATCAGCCCCTGGTTGTTTAGCTCAGTTTAGCAAAATGCAAGAGGCAGACAGTTGCTCAAAGAACCTGCCTTGCAAAGACATTGAGTTGCCTTGAGACAGTCTTATACGTTTGTGCTGGGGAAGACGTTGAGGACTTGCAAAGGCTGCAGACAAGCGATCTGCAGCATTTGTAAGATATTTTAAATTTACTCCAATGGAAAAGCATAATTTAAAACATGGGATAACTTGGGTATATCTAGTAAATTGTTAAATATTTTGATATATTTTATTCCGACAGAAGCGTTCTTTTAACATAGTAGAAGGGCATAATCCTTTAGCTTGATTCAGAATGCCTATATTGTTAGCTAGTAGAAAGTTATTCCAGACAGCCCGTTAGTTCAACATACCTGTACATGCCTGAGATAAACAATAAACATAGCTTTTAGAGCATAGTGAATGGTAGCTAGTGGTAGGTATCCAAAAAGGGAAATTATTAAGAACAAATAATCATCGGCAATATAACTTTATAAAGTGATAAATATGTAACAATGTCTGCCATATTCAACTCATTTTCTTATTTTTGTTACTGAGCAGTACATACAAATGATAATAACGTTTTTTTTCAACAAGCTCTGGACTCCTTCTAATGGCTTTGCACCTTAATGTATACAGTTTGGCTTGATTTGAGTTGGAAAACGTTAGCTATTCACAAGGTTTAATCATGTAACCATCTTGTTAAGATTAAAGTCATTAGTGTCTTGAACTATGAGACATTTCTCTAAAGTAAAAAAAATGATGGACATGTTTCCCAATTATATTTCCATTTATGGGTCCATTAAAAAATGGTTTAATGGTGCATTTAAAGTGTTTTGCATCAAAATCCTTCATGATTTATTATTTAAGTTTCCCTACCCAGCTACACTGTTGCAATAAACATGTACTAAAGAATAAAAAAACTAAAAAAAAAAAAACAGAAATACAGAAGCCTTAAAATGATTATTAGATAGAATTGAATCCAAGTGTTTACTTCCACAAAGTATTTATAATGGAAGTCAGATTGAAAATGTCGTCTAATTCGAAAATCCATTTGAAATAATAAGATATAACATATTGAATACGAGGAAAAAAACACATGTAGTACTTGCTGTAAGGAAGCAAGTTAAACATAGTAAACAAGTATGTAAGATAAATGTATAGAGATTGTATATATAGTAACTGAAAAACAAATGAGTTTATGTATCTTTATCACTATAACTGTCTGTTTGTTTGTCTATCTATCTATTATAAATTGCATATTAGAAATAAAATATATGGCAAACTAAATGATAATAAATATGGATTTATAAGCTAAACAAGGAATTCTGTAGCATGTACAGTACAATTCAGGTTTAGTCATTAAAATGAAAATTATTAGGGATTTAAAGTGACTTTCAAATTCAAGCCTAAAATAGCTTGAAACATTTTCTAAATTAGCTAGGCATCCAGTTTGGCTACTTTGCTCTTAAAGGAACACTATAGGGTCAGGAACACAAACATGTATTCCTGACCCTATATTGTTAAACCCACCATCTAGCCCCCTGGCCCCCACTTGCCTCCCTAAATATAGTAAAATCTTACTTGTATTCAAGTTTGCAGCTGCAGCTGCTGCTTTTGCCCTGGTCTGCCTCTGACATGACTGCTGTCTGCTGACATCATCAGAAATTGGTGGCCTGTGCCAATCACAATGTTTCCCCATAGGATTGGTTAAAACTGTCAAGGAGGCAGATCAAGGGCAGAGCCAGCACAAGTCAAACACAGCCCTGGCAAACCAGCATCTCCTTATAGAGTAAGTACTGAATCAATGCATCTCTACGAGGAAAGTTCAGTGTCTCCATGCAGAGGGTGGAGACACTGAATGTCAGTCACACTGTGCAGAACTGCCACAAGAAGCACCTCAAGTAGCTGTCTCAGGAATAGCCAGTGGAGTTATCACTAGGCTATAGTGCTAACACTGCATTTTCTCCAAAAAGACAGTGTCTACTGCAAAAAACCTGAAGGGACTGATTATGCTCACCAGAACAAATACAATAAGCTGTAGTTGTTCTGGTGAATATAGTGTCTCTTTAAATTGCTGAGAATTCTCACTTTATTGAATAACCCTGCATTTGCAAATTTTAGATCAATATTAGGATGAACTGGAAAAGTAACAGGATTTGTTTTTTCTAGTTCACCTATTTTTTTATTTATGATTCTTTATTTTTATGTGCACAATGAAAAACAGGTATTCGCACATAAATATCTACCAGTACCCCATATTGTAGACAAAGATTACTAGATTATACATTACAATGGGTATGCAGAACAAATAACATACAGTGCACTTTTTCCTCTCCCAGAACATCATGTTTTGTATCATAGTAGTTAAGTAATCACAAGGGCCCATTCAGGCGTCGGGCTCCAGGGCTCTTGGTCAGCTTTTGCGTAGAGGACCCTTGTTAAACTTTAATTAGTTATGGGGTCTGTCTGTGTAGGCCCGCCCCACGTGTTCCCTTTCCCGTTGTTTCTTAGTCATGTTGCTTCGTTCCCTATAGCATATGCTTTAAGTATAGTACAGGTACCTTCTGTGGCAACGGATAGAGCTGATATCGCACGCAGACCCGATCCTAATGTTCTTTGTATTATATTGATCCCAATATACAGTGAACCCCTAGGATCCTCAGTGCAGTTCAACTGTTTTTGTCTAGTAATTCTAATCCTCTTTAATTCTCCACACTGCTCCTTAATACATGACTACTTGAAGTTAAGAATCAGAAGATAGAATTATTCACGTAGACTCAAATTTAATTTCAAATGTTATCAAAAATAGCCAGATTGGGAGACTTTCTCAAATCAGCTATGTTTGGAAGAGAAATCTTGACAATGATAATTAAACAATAAAAAAGGATTGGGGGCCACAAGGGCCCAACTACTCTGAAAAAAAACAGTTTTTTTTGGCACCTATAAGTTTGAATTACTTTCTGTGTTTACTTTAATTTCATACAATAATTTGCTTTAAAAAATATATATATTTACAGCTCAGGTTTGTGTACCATGCTATATAATGAGGGGACATTTCATACTCTTGAAATTTAAACCTTTTATAGCATCATCAGTGGCTAGAAAAAGCATTGAGGATTTCTTGGTCCATTTATCAATACTGATGTTGGCTACAAGTAAGTGCTTTATTCTTAATTTCCTGCCTCATTTCACAAGTTGGATCATTACATTTATTAAAGAACAACAAAGTTATCGAGTAAAGTGAAGAGGAGAGATAACTGTGTGTTTATTTAAAATGAGTGCTAAATACCCTCAATATTAAAGTATTGATGCAATGTCTATATTTTTTTTTTGTTTTTAGTGATTCAACTAAAAATACACTTATTGTTATTGTTCTGTAATTGGCAGGAACTTGTACAAACCCAAATCAGGAAAACACGTATTAAAAGATAAGAAAGAAAAAAAAACAACAATAAAACTGGCAGATTTTAAATAACAGAATAAAGGAAGCATGGACAAGCTAATAAGCTCAATTACCCATCTCCTATTGAGGTAAATTAGGTTAGTAAATAACTTGTTAAATAGTGGAAAGTAACAGGTATTCCTGCATTGTGTAAATTGATCTCATTTGCACTGATTGACCCAACTTTAATGAATCCAGTGGTAAATTAAATATATTAACTATTTGATTACCCTGGCTGGTAGAAAAATAATAGCGTTGTACTTTTGGCTAGATTTAAAGAAGCGTCGTTTTTTTTTTTTTTTTTTTTTTTGAATTCTTTATTTTTGTAGTGCAGTATTATGCAAACAGCTTCATGTAGACATTGTTAAGGGTAAAACAAGATAAAGCATTGGTGGAACATACAATATCAGGAAAAAATGCACTGTTTTTATATTAATACATGACATGGTGGATCAGCATGTGTCAAACGATTTTCAGATGAGCTAGTTACGAGTTAGTTAAGTCTAGTGACAACATTATAACAATTAATGATATGATATGGTGTCCAACAGCATTATTAATCTTAAGATTTGGTCAGGATAAGTAACTGTTGAAGTGTAAAAGTTAAGTAGAACAAGAAGAATGCATGCTGAGTAGGTCAGGATATAGTTACATGCTAGTGTTGTGCGTTGCTAACACAAAGAGCATCAGGCATGGCATTACCGGAGAACATTATAAGAGAACAATAAAATGGTGCTTGCTAGCCAGCATAACTACGCCCATTTATTGTTTTGTAACTAAAGCATTCAAGATTATAACCGTAGGGTAATAATAGAGTGGGAATAGAAACCCTAGAAGACCCCATGATAGGCAAACTGTGCAACCCCCATTTAGAATAAGGAAGTATGCTCCCCACATCATACGACAACAATGGGTGCAGTACTGTGACACCCTGCAGGATACTGCAAGTACAAGGTTCTGTCCCAAGATCAGCCTACGCCCCGCTGTGGTATCCCAGTGTCCAGCCACAAGTGTCTCAAGATTGGGCCAGATGTCTCATGTAGGTGAAGGCATACCGGCTTGGGAGAATCATATGGCAGGCTTAGTGTTGTCTGTTCGGTGCTCCCAGGTGGCGTCAGTGGTTTGGGATGCAGGCACTGCTGAAGCTTCAGAGCAGGTCGTGGCTGGTAGCAGGGATTTAGGTGTGTGGCTATTCGGCTGTGTTGATTCCCAACTGCATCAGGATACTGGCATGTAGCTTTGCGACCCGGAAAGTGCGGTCGTCTCCGCCGCCGTCTTTGTCGAGCTCCCTTAACCCTGAGAACCACGTGTTTGCGACGGGAGCGTGGTTGGGCTTGTGGCTCCTGGAGGGTAGCAGCTTGCTGGCGCTCACGAATCTTGCGCTCCAGCCGTCTCCAGAAAGCCGTGAAGATTGCATCCAGCTTGTCCTCCAGCTCATGATGGGTGTCTCTGGGGTCCGGGGGCCACGCGTTCGCCGCCATTTTAGGTGAGTCACAGGAGGGTCTAGTAGCTCTAGTGGCTTGTGCTCTCCCAGTTGCCTCCGAGGCTTGGACCGGGATAACCCCCGCCGGTCCAAGGGGGGGGGTGACGGGGCTCTTGTGTGGGAACGGCTGCTTTGGTGCGCTGCTGGGTCGGGAGATCGGCCGCCTCTCCCGTCCCAAGCTTGCTAGGCCGCCACCGTAGGCCGCAGCCTGTCACCTGGAGTTCTCGCTTGCGGGGAACACTCGAGTCCGGTATCGGATGATTCACCAGGGCGCCCCCAGTAAGGGTAGCGCACCCCGGCATTAATTCAGGCAGGAGATCTGCTGGTATTTCCCGATAAACAGCCTGTGTGGTGGGAGCTCATCCACCATGCGACTGCTCTGCTTGCAGGTCAGGCCCCGCCCCCAAGAAGCGTCGTTTTATGCTGTTTGTTTCCCTTAACATTACTTCTCAAACTCATATTTGAAGACCACCAATAGGGAAGAATTTAAGGATCAATCTGTTCTTGCCACTTAATACATCCATCTAATTTGGCCCACTGGTAGTGGTTAAGATTTACAGACAAGACATCTGTATAAACTGTGTAATGTTAAAACCCTTATATATAACTCAATTCTTAAAGATTTGTTTTTATAAATATGTGTTTTTTTCCATCGCTCATTTAATCCAAGCCACAAGTAATTCCAGCTTATTTAAAGTTAAAAGGAGCTATTTCTCTCCATCCATCCATCCATCTATTTATCTATCTTTCCATCTATCTATCTCTCTATATACATATCTCTCAAATCTCTCCATCCATCCATCCATCTATCCATCTATCACAAGGTACGTATATGTAATACAGTAACTTCTGGAAAATGTACAATGCTCGTAAGTGACAGAATGTTCTAATAAAGTAAAGGCAGGCTATGACTATGTAGCTAAAATTGAGGATGTAGTGAGAGGAATTTCCGCTGTAGAATAGATTTCTTTTGTACCAAGTATGCATTTTCCACAAAATCCAAAACAAGGCACAGGCACAGATTTTGCAGTTGTAAAATAGCCACTAACTAATAGGTATATATAAATATATATACATGTACAAACCACGATCCCAGCACTCAGGTTTCCTGGTCTTTAGAATGCCCCGGTGCTAACTCCAGCAATAATACAGGAAGGAAGACGAGTACACTCTGTGGTCTCCAGAAAGTATAGATGCTTTTATTCAGCACAAATGATACATCGACGTTTCAGTCCAACTGGACTTTTCTCAAGACCCCAGAGTGCACTTGTCTTCATTCATATAACAATGCAATGATTTGTGGACCCAGGACATACTGGAAAATGAGAGAAATCTCAATATATCTTTCCTGGTAAAATATTTTTAAGAATTTTTAAGAATATAATAAATATAAAACTCAAACTTTACACATCTACTTCAAAAGTTTCAATTGTATGCATTTAGAAAGTATTTATTAGAAAGCACACTGCATGCTATACTTTCACACTGTAGTTGTATAAGTAAGTAACTTTGTTTGGAGACCTTGAGAAAAAAAGAAACTGCAAATGTATTGCAAAAAAAAAAAAACAGTCTTTAAAAAAATGAAAACATGCTGTGACAAATTAGTATTTTGCACGCAGAACTGGAAAATGCCAAGAATTTGTCCCTTACGAGTTTTTACATTACTATGATTTTGATTCTATATATACAAAAAAATAGAACATTATTATTAGAATTATCATCTGTTAAACTAAACACTTGCAAATCCCTAAGCGCTGTGTATAGTCTGAAAAGGGAATTACAAAATCAAATCTACACTACAAGTTTCTAGAACTATGCACAAAAGCTTACAGTCTAAATCAGCAGATTGCAAAAAAGTAAAAGCCCACATTTTGTGGTATTACAACTCACATGATACTTTGCTTACCTAAAAATCTGCCAAAGCACCAAGGAGTTAAGTCATATAAATGAAAAGTAATAAATAATGGTACAGTGGAAATGTATCCAGATTTTCCTTTTGATAGGAATATATAATTCACCATAAATGCAAAAATCCAAATTGTAATAAAACATTTTAAATGATAGCAGCTTAAACATGTTTAAGGGGCAGCTGGGTGAACTTGGGGGCATCCTACGTGAAATTGTTTTCCATGTTGTCATTGTAGACCCCTTCCAGTATGTAGGGCATGTGTCATTTTAGGTTAGCTCATTATCTCAGTGACAATTAATATCATCACAATATACTATTTGTTGTATATTTATCACAGCATAATACAAGGTGCTGCAGTAACTAAAGAAAGTTGATGTACACAAAGCTGATGGTATTCACCCAGGAGTACTTAAGGAGCCAAGTGTGGAAATAAGTCAACCTCTGTTAAATCTTTCAAGATTCTTTTTTTTCCAAGAATTTTACTGGAGGACTGGAAGAAGACAGTTGTGGTTCCTATTTTCAAAAAGTGTCAAAATCCTTGCCTGGAAATTATTGACCTGTGAGCTTAACTACTGTTACTGGGAAAGTATTAGAGGGATTATTAAGTGATAATGTTCATTGGGAAGAACATTATTAGCAACAATCAGCACAGTTTTCTAAAACATCGATCATGTCAAACTAAAGTAATTGCATTATATGAAGAAGTTAGTAGAAGTATAGATCAGGGTGTTGCAGGGGACTTGAATTGTCTACTTGGATTGTGCCTAGCCATTTGATACGGTTCCACATAATAGGTTAGCATTTAAACTAAAAGAAAAAGAACAAGAAAATTCTTGTTCTTGGGTTGAGCATTGGCTTAAAAATAGAGTAAAGAGAGTTATCATTAATGATTCATTTGCAAGCTTGACAAAAGATGTGAGAGGTGTCTCTCGGGGTTCTGTTCTATACAAATGTTTAAACAGCATCTGCAAAAAACTTAATATTCAGGGATATCGTTTTTCATTTGTGGGGTGACAGCTTCTTGATCCAATGAGAGATCTGATTGCCGTTCTGGGGTCAAGAATATTTTTTCCTAGTTTGTAGCAAAATTGGATTGTTTGCCTTTTTTTGGATCAACAGCAAAAACGGATATCATAAAGTTTGATCTGGATGGACACATGTCTCTTTTCAGCCTATGTAACTATATAGTATATTCGCACAACCCTAGAAATTAGTTTAGTTTCAAGATAAACATGCTTCCTGCCATAGTTCTAGGAGTTACCAGGCTGCTATTCCCCTACAGAAGGCAACCACTTGACCTGAGGTCTATAAAACAATTGCATATAAGAAATATTATTATAGAGTTATAGTTACAAAATTGTATGACTCGTATGAAGGGAAGTTAATGATAATTGCTTTTGTGATACAATTCTTCCAGCATTAGACTGCATATTTTCTGTGTGTTGCTATATTGAGCCAGTAATCAATCAAACAATTACATAAATGTTTTGTTAACTCTGGAGCTGACTGAGTTGCCTGTCCTCTCTCGGTTTATGTAGCAGGTAGAGAAGTGGCTTTATTAAAACTTTTAGAAGACAAATCAATAATGAATTACAATAGTCCAGCCAAGATATTATTAAAGCAATGATTAATATCTCCTGTGGATCACCATAAATAAATAATTGAAGCTATAAGAAGTTTTGAATGCTTCAACACAAAAATTAACAGAAAATTACTTTACCTGTTGCAAAGTCGTGTTCAAATTCTAAAGTTATAAATTTTGCAGCATAATAAAAATCTTTTAGGAAGTATTAATGATTTGGCTGGCAGGTTGACATAATGATCATTTTAAATAGTTAGCATGAAATTACCCAGAATCCTCATTTGTCATGTTATTATCACATGCTATTGAGAGTGAGGTCAGAGAATGAGATCTGCAGGCCAAAGCTTATTATTTACATCTACATTTTCTTAAGTTGTATACCCTATGGATATCTATTTAGCAGGTCAAAACGGATGAGGAAATAATACCCACAGCCAGCATAGTGTACCTACAATAACAGCTGTACACGGACAGAATACTTTATGGACGAGAATAGTATTTTAGCCTGATCGGAATAGCAATGTAATCATTAAGGAATGCAAAGAGACTTTCTTTACATACCCTGAGGGTCCCTGTCTCTTGGCTACAATTTCTAGAATCAATGTATTGAATTCTATTCTTTGTCACTGCCCTATACTAATTCCCATCTGCTGACAAGTTACTTCTTGGTTACTTGGTTGCCTCTCAGCCTCTCAGTCTCCCAGCAGGCCAGATGGGACCCAAAGATAATGCACAAAGTCTGCTAGGAACAGAACAAAAATATTGATTCTGACTGGTCTAAAGTATGATTCGCTCTGTAAAAATAAATTGTTTTTGCTACATTAAGACACTAATTTTATGCAGTAATTGGAATCTGTCTATAAGAGAATGAGCTGGAAAAAGAAGTGCACTATGAGAACCCAACATATTCATGGCATGGCAAGTTTCTTTAGCCTACTCTGCTTACCATTTTATTACCATGTTTGAATAATATACGAGATTTCCAAAACTCCCGTATGTACATTCTCTGTAACTGTTTTTATGCATTTGACCACTCAGCTCCCTTATTATATATATTTTTTTGTTTGTTTTTGTATTTTTTTTTTTTTTTTTTAAATTCTTTATTTTGGGTGTGCACAGAGTGAACAGACAGCCGGTATGCGCCACAACAGCGACATCCAGTGAAATAGGTAAACATAAGTTGTACAAGTCATGGCATACGTTATACAGGCACATTTTATAGTTATTATGGTAACGCTTAGTTTCAAGATGTTGGCATAATGCACGTGCCATGCAGAAATAAGTAGAGGAGGGACAAAAGAGGAAAAACATGGCTCGTGCAGAGAACGTGCATACAAGAGCATTCTAACAATTGAGTTATTAGTGAGAAAGCTCGCCTTTTGCTTATGCGGTGAGAGACTGAGAGTTCGTACATTTCTGATCATTTTAACTCGCTTAGCAAACTGTATTGTTAGAGTAAGAGCAAACAAAACAGGTGAGAGCACCCAATGGCCAACAGCTGTAGACTAGACACCCCATTACATACAAGGCTGCACAATGTCACAGCAGATTAGACAACGCTTCTGAGTGACCAAGGTCACATTACTAGGAGAGGTGGTTGCCATCTGGTCAGGTCTGACTGTAATTCAAGACTTTAACTGAATAATTATCAGTGTAACTCTATAAGATTGAAAAAACTGAGTGCTTTAAAATTATTTGTGATCATTATAGACCTGCATATTTATCAGTAGTATAGTGTAATGGGTTGAAATCAGTGTATTCACTAGCCTTTAGTTTTACATAACTTGTAAAAAAAGTAGTGTGTAACCTTAAGGAATTCAAGCAAACTCCTGCACCAAAATTAAGCATGACACAGAACAGAATCGTGAAAGTCAAAGGTAAGCTGTAAGCTGCCGCAGGTAGGCTGTACATGACAATGATGCCAGCTCTGTGTAATCCCACGGCTGGGAGACCAGTCCATGTCATCCAATGCCTATTCTCGGCAGAGTGGCTGCAGGATCCTCCAGGTCACGGGAGGTGGCAGAGCGCTGCATGCGGATCGGGGTCTTCCTCCGGCCCCAGGCCTTTAGAGAGGGCTGCATCATTAAACCACAGGCTTGGTGGCTACGAGAGTCCGAGGCTTTCCGTATCGGGTGCAGTGGGAGACCCGGTTGGTCATCCGCCGCCAGCGGCGGGCGGTCTTCCTGCGAGGTGGGCGATGCTTTAAGGGCTTTCTCCTTTGGGCCCTCAGCCTGGGTAGGTAAGTAGGAGCACCCGGGGGCATTCGCTCCGTCCCCAGCCCATCTCCTGTCCTCTCCTTCTCTGCTTGGACCGGTTTCGAGGTCATGCGCTGTTCCAGTGATGCCCAGAAGCGTTGGAAGCTGTTCTCTATTCGGGTGAGTATACACTCCACCACAGTGTTACTGTCTCCACCGTGTGTTGCGGATGGCGGGGGCGACGTAGGCCCCGCTGCCATCTTGGTAGGGACTTCGCTTGAAGTGGAGGAGCCTTGTTGTGCTGCCGGAGGCCATGAGGGTGGTCGTGCAAGGCCATCGGGGACCGGGATAACCCCCTCCGGTCCATAGGGGGGGTGACAAGGCCAGTGAGACCATCCGTTCGGGATCTGCACCAGACACTCAGCGGCCGTGCGGGACGGCGGCCGCCCGCCCCGCTCCCCGCTTCAGTAGGCCGCAGGCCCCGGGCACACGATCCCCCCGCTGGGGTGCACATCTGTCGGATCTGAGGTCTTCAGAGTAGGCAGTGGGTCGTCGCAAGTCAGCCGGCAGATATTCCAATGGATTTAGGCAGGTTTTTCGCTTATTTTTTGCTCGTTAGGTGAGAACAGGCAGGAGCTCATCCAACTTGCGACCGACCAGCATGGCGGACCGGCCCCGCCCCTCGTTTTTGTATTTTTTACTACAAGTTTTTACTACAAGTTTTTGTCCCACTGTATAATAAAAACTATTTGGCTTTAATATATACCAGTGTCTATAAAAAAAAATCATTATTTCTAAACCCATGTCTTTATTTTTGACTTCTGTAATAGTGTTGTACATGGTCCATAGTAACATTAATAAACGTAGCCAAAACATGTAAAATTCTTGAAAGACTTGAATTATTTCTTCCTACAAAGCTATGGCTTTATTTTTGACTTATTTAAAAGTGCTGTAAATGGTTCATACTTAACGTGAATAAATGTAGTCAAAACACATAAAAGTCTGAAAAATTAAGATAATCTTCAACATCTGTATGGTAAAAATATGAACTGTCACAGATCTGAGACATAAACCAATGCTCCTGAAAGAATTAGAGAAAGAAATAGCACCCGATTGGACAGATAAGTTCTATTTAGAAGAAATAAAATGTGTTTTATGAGTGAAAATAATGATTCGGTTTTATCAAAGTTTAGTTTTAGGAAATGATCTGTCATTTTGACAAAGCCTCAAGACACATTCGTATCTCATATAACAGAGAATTATCACTGGAAGGAAATGTCACTATGCACTCTGAGATGCCTGAATAAAACACTATACATCCAGAGAAAGAAATGATAAGAAACAAAACAAAAATGTATTAAAAGAGAACATTAATAGACAACCACAAAAGAACCAACTTTATATCTGTAGGGATTTAGATGGAAACACAAAAAAGCATAATCTTCAATATATTGACCTTGATACAGCATACAGATTTATTCCGGGTTAAAAGCCTAAAAGTAGAAAACTATTTTGGATTACAAATTGACTACTCTGGTCTTAGAAGTTGCACCAAAAACTTTTTATATGTAGCCTGCATATTTTTAACACAAATTAAAGGAGAAGTCTTAGTGAAGTATCTCTGAAGAAATAAATGCAGTTAAAACATAACTTACATTTGAGAGGCCATCCCTAGACGTTAAAAAAAATTATACACTAATTCTGTGAACATTTTATTATAAACAGTAAAAAAAATGCATTCAAAATAAATAAAAACAAACAGCTTTATTGAGAAGGCAAAAACAAGAAAATGCATAGTTGATGTGCACAAATGGACACAAATGGATGTCCATTTTGCTATAGAAGGTATAGTTTTCAAAGGTTGGTCCGCCCAACCCCCCCCCTCCCCCCCCAGTTATTGTAGAATTGTATTTTCCAAAATTCTCTAAAATAAGTTGAAAAAAAAAAGAAAGGTCCACTTCATAATAATATCTTACAACGCTGTGATAAAAAATATGATTTCTGCTTTAGGCAATTTAATTTTATTTCTATATAATACTATTCGTGGGGAAATATATTTGGTTTTGTCCAATATATCCCTAAATGCATCCACCATACTTTCTTTGTATAAAGAAGACCGATTCCCCGATTTAATTTTATTATGCATATATTTTACCAGCCACTTCTGTTATCAATATATATATATATATATATATATATATATATATATATATATAATTACATGTAAACCATTTAGCTGATTATAACTAATCAAGCTAGTTCAGGATTAGAGCTCATGTGTACATTTTTTATTTATAGTAATCCCTAATTAATTGCTTACCTGTAAATATTTCTTCTCTCGGCTCCGTTGACATATGTAAATCATATGTAGCATTAATCCCATTTTAATTAGATAACGTGTTATAGTGTTAAGTGACCGATGCCGCATTTTCTTAATTAAAGTTAAATTCTATGAAGAATTATTTGCTTGGGTTATCCATGAAGATATTTAATAATCATTATAATTTCATAGTCCAAACACAATTCAGTTACAATTGTATGCTTAAAATAATACATTTGGGAGGAGTTTTGGAAGTTGTTACATATTTTACCTCAAAGAACAAGTCTCCACCATGACTGTGGGACCTGAGAAGCTAATGGACTTTTTGTGTAGTTGTAGCCATAAAAGAACACTCCAATCAACTAAAGCACTTTTGTGTTATTCATTTTATAAAAACACCACATTGTACACATGTTAATTTACAAAAAAAAACAACCTTGTTATTCTTCCTTGCCAATTAGAATACTGGTCCTGTTGCTTCCTGGTTTGGTTAGCTCAGTGGAGCTAAACAGAAGAGGCAGCAATTGCCTAGAGCACCTGACTTCATATTGAGATGCTTTGGGAAAGCTACATACAGTCTGGGCTTGCAAAGAGAGTTTGCAAAGGCTGTTTTTAGATATACCCCCTATGAAAACAAAATGCATAATCAAATACATCTATACTTTTATTGAACGTATAACTAATAAATAGTGATTTTTGGGTAGTCCCTTAAAATAGTGACCTCAGATAGGGTTATTTCCCTGAAATACTTACCTGAATCCAGCGCGAATGTCCCTCGGCACTGGGTCAGACTCCACCCTCGCTCCTTTCCTGCCGACATCAGCCGGCGGGTGAGACCTAATGCACATAGGAAAGCATTATTCAGTGCTTTCCTATGGGAATTCCGGTGACGCTGGAGGTCCTAATGCATAGCGTATGGATGTCCAGCATAGATTAAAACACTTTTCGTGTTTTAGGAACCCGGAAGTCCTTCTAGTGACTGTCTGATAGGCAGCCACTAGAGGAGGGCTTAACTCTGCAAGGTAATTATTGCAGTTTATAAAAACTGCAATAATTACACTTGCAGGATTAAGGATGATGGGGATTTGCACCCAGACACCCCCAATGGGCAGAAGTGGTCTGGGTGCCTGGAGTGTCCCTTTAACAAAAAAAAAAAAAAAAAACCTTTTCAAAGTCAGCTAGATTTCCTGTTTGGATATTTTGGGCAAAAATATGAAAATTGAAACTCAATTAGAATCCACTTTAGATTTCTAAAACTTTATGGAATAACCCTATATATTAACCCTGTACATTTTGTAGCAAAGAAACATAGACACTACATATAGTCTTATATTTTAAAATACAATTTTCCATAGGTTCTTGTAATTGAAGAAAAGCCCAAATGGGATTTGAAAGGCCCGCCAGCACATTCAATGCATCTGGCCTAATACTACAAAAAAGTAATGTCCGTAATTCTTAGAAGATTTTGTTTCTTTCCTGCTGTAACTTCCACTTTATATTAAAGCCATTCAACTCCCTTCTGATGATCTATGCTCAGTTATGATCTTTAGCAATGGGCTGCTTATAATACAGTAGAAAATTAATTGTAAAAGGTAGAGGTCCTTGATCTTGTTGAATAAATAATTTATCATATAGTAGGTATATGCTACAAAACTTGTGTATGCTTTCCTAAAAAAAACTCCACCTATTAGAGAATATGATTACATGGGCAAAAAACAAAGCGCGTAAAAGTAAAATATGTACTCACTGGAATCTCTAATCCATTACAGTTTCCTGCATCACATAAAATGATAAAAGTAAGATCAATAAACCATAATAAAATTAAATAGGGAGATTTTAAATGTGTCACAGTGGAGGTATGTAGTTGGAAAAATGTATTTAATTTATAAATAAATTAAAACACAAAAAAAAAAAATAACTAAACAAGATAATATGTATTCCTCCTCATTAAATCAACCATGCTTCCCATTAATTTTACTTCCCCATTTTTGCCTTTAATCCACATTCAATTCTAACCATCTCCCTCAATTGAAGGTATACCTTTCAGTCCTTGTGTCTGCTCCAGTTTGCCGTTTAAATCCCATTCTGCACTCTTTACCATTTCGTTTATTTTACTCTACAATTATTTTGTGTATAATGTATCTCTTCGTTTTATTCCTTATCCAACCCCTGTGTAACTAAATAAATTATTTGGTGTTACACTTGTGACTTCAAGAGTGCCTACAGTATAGCAGGTCACAGTATAATATTACATTGTCAATTAATAAAGCAATATATATAAACATGACAGAATGTAGAACAAACATTCAACTCCACATAGGAGAAACTGGATAGTTTCCCATTTTTCTGGTTTGTTCCGAACTTCCCAGGATGGCAAATAATGATGTAGCAGACATGTCAATCAATCAAACATATACACTGCATTCTAAACATGTTGATGTTCTGTTTCCTCCCCTATGTAGTACTGCAAGGCTGTTGAAATTTCCCTGGAATCTAATGCAGACTTGAATGTCATTGAAAATATATTCTTACCATATCTGTGTGGATGGAACAAAGTATATTTATTTTCACCCAGACACTCTGCTATTGTGTTTTTTTTTTATTAATAATTCACATTAACTTGTGTTGTGTTAAGCAGAAATATAACCCTCTCAGATCATTATGTACGTAGAACACCAACCGATGGGGGAAAATAGTAATACTCAATCTTTGAATGCCGGTTCAAAAACAAGTATTACAAAATACCGGCTGCATAAATAAAACAACACACAAAATACGAAACATACATCATCCTTAGATATTGTGAGACTGGCAATATTTTATATCATAAGATAAAGGTTGACAGAGTCATCACCTTGCAAACAATCGTCCTTTACCCTTTTTTTTTTTTTATTAAAAGTTTTTTGACAATGGTAGAAATTTTACTTGATGGAAATTTCAACCTTTCACTAATAAGTCACAGCTTGGATTATTAAAGGACTCAGATCTCACCAATTTCTGACAGTGTTCACCTTTTCCTCCTGTCACCGTCTTCAAAACCTCACATATTAGAGGATGAAAATGAATAATTTTTTTTGAAATTGAAATTGTTCTTATGAAGAGAAGCCTTGAGCTCTAGTGTCTCCCTTGACATTATGTGCCATTGGGAGATCTGTAAAGACACTGAACAGCCATGTACGAAGTAGTGTCACTTTAAAGGTAAATACGTGCAGACTGTCACACAGAGAAAGCTTGACAGCTGCAGTTGGAACGGAACTGCAGTTATTCTCAACTGGGCTTGGGTTGGATAGGGGTAATGCAATAAAAAGATGATAACTGAAAATGAATCCTTGTATCGGTTTGGCAATGGGATGGTGTAAGAAATACATATATATATATAGACAGACAGAAGGAGGAGTAGGGAACAAAAATGATTCAGAGAAAGAATATAAGGAATGGAAACGTAATAGTGAAGAGTGGAGAAAATGAGAAACTGGGAGAATGATTTATTACCAAAATAGAGATGAGAGAATATAACGAATGAGATTAATAGATAGATAGAGAGCTATATAGACATGGAGAGGACACACACCAATCTTACGCAGTCCCTTACTATTATCTTTATTTCTATTTATCGACTGACACCGAGATTGATAGGGAGAAGGAGATTAATAGACAAAGAGATAATGAGCGAGGAAGTAAACTAGAGGAAGGAAGAGTGATAAAGAGAAAGATAACGATTTATGCACTAAAACAATTATTTGCAGGTGAATGAAAACAATGTAGCTCTTCCACTTTATTGACTGGTATAGTTCATTTTTGCAAATCACTTTTTAAATTCCTTCACTGTTCAGTGAATAAACCCCGAAATGAGAACAAGAGATAAAACCAAGAGGTAATTGGTAACCAAAGTGGTTGCAATGTTGTGTCAGAGTTAGGTACCGGGGATTCTAGGATAACTCACCAGACCACTGGAGCACAGCCGAGGGATCCTGGTGGTGCTGGTTCCCAAGAAACGAAGCTCTGTCTGTTGCCCTTACCCACTAAAATGGTGTTGTGTTAATTATTGGTGGGGTAGGGGTAACGTGAATATGTTACGGAGGAGTGAGCAGTGAAGGAGAAGCTGCATTAAGTAAGGGGTGCAATTGTATGTCAATTTATTGAAGAATGTACATCACCAAAATTGTGATGTATTGAAGTACAACTGTATTATGCTATACTTCTGTAATTTATACTCTATAATATTTGCATGTATGCTATTATCCTTTACAATGTTATATTAAAATAATCAATTAATTGGGTGACCCTGTTATTTTTTTTTTTGTACCTTCAAATACATATTTTCCAACATGTTGCTGTACATTTTTGGAAATGTACATTCTCCAATAAATTTACTCACAATAGCTTCCTGCAACCTGTTCCTTTCTTGCGTATTTATTGGCTGAGTGTCGGGATCACAAGAGAACTCTTACAGTGATCTGCACTCAACAGAGATGCAGACCACAATGCTCCCCTCATTGAACCACCAGGGATCCAGAGTAGACTATCCTCCATTTGACCACCAGGGGTTACACTTTCTCTTGTCAGATGGTAAGCGAGAGAGCAAGAGGTGGGCAAATGGAGAAAAAAGGAAAGATATGAGGGGAGGCCTCCTCCCACACACTCAACCTCCTCCTACAACACACAAAATACTCAGCCACCACATCCAGCACAGCCTTAAACCTACACACAAAACACTCAGCCTTAAATTCACAAAATTTAGCAACTATCCAACCATAATCAGTCATTACACCCACAGCACTCAACCACCACACACAGACACGGCCAGCCTCCACCCACACTTACAGCACTCAGCCTCCTCCACACACATGACATTCAACCACCACATACAGCCATGCTCACCCTTCTCCATACACACACACAAAAACACTCAGCCACCACACATTGTCTGACCACACAGACAACATCTAGTCTTCCCGATACACAGATACATTCAGACACTACACACAGCGCCTAGATACCACACAGACAACACTCAGCCACATCATTCACAAAACAGTGCCCAGGGCTCTACGAGCATGCCCTAATCTGACATTTTGGGCAATCTTAATCCAGCCCTGGATAGACAGAATTGCAAATAGGTATTATGAACAGAAATATGTAGACATAGCGATTAGGAATAATGGCACTTTGTCATCTAATCTTGTCTAGTTCTGCTGATATATTATTCCTATTGATATATTATTCCTATTGATTTGTACTGTAGTAGTTGCTGACACCTAGGAGTGATGGGAGTGAGAGCAGGACTTTTATTTTTGTATTTGTATTCACTTTTTGTATCACACAGCTAGGTTACTATGCTGCTGCCCATCCCATGTGTTCCCTATTAAGGGTTAACAAGTATATAGGGGTGTATATAAAAAATACCCCTTTCTGTCTCATTAGAGATATTTTGCCATAAGCTCAAGGAAGCAAGGTAAAGGGTCAGAGTAGGACCCGTCTAGGGCGGTCTGCCTTGATGTTGGCAGGCGGGCATTCCCTCCAGTGGCCATTGGAGTAACTAAATGACCTCCATTTGTTTAAATATACATAGGGATTTAGGAGAGAGCACAGGTAACTTTTTTCCTTTGGTTTTTACTATATGTATTAGCTGATGTGTACTGTGGTTGTTGCTGCCACCCAGGAGTGATGGGAGTGAGCGCAGGACTTTTCTTTTTGTATAAGTGACACAATACATCGAAGAAAAGTAGAACAGGAATAATCCATGTTTTGACCATAATATATATAGGACAACCGTGGATCATAATATGTAATATAATGTTAATATTCTTTAATTAATCGTATACTATAACATTAATATGAACATTTCATATGCTTAAAAAAAAATTCAACAATACAATCACAGAAACAAAATAGCCATCATGAATTGGTATTGCTCATTATTTTAGCTATGGTAGAAACACAAACATTGATTGTCACATTATTATAGAATAGAATTTAGCTACTTAAGCTGCTTCAGATCTAAAGGTTTATAGATTTCTGTCGCTTGAGTGCTGTGATAAAAATTAACACCTATCTACTACTGTGGGTTTATATGTTTTGATGTATATTTTAACCTATTGAATGTGAAACAAATTGAGTAAAATAGTTGAGAATAATACAACATACAGTAGAGTTGTGTTTACAACTTAGAATAAAGATGGGAACCAATCAGAAGCTGTAACAACAAGAGTTTAGAAGATGAAGAGCTTCGAAGAAATTAAGGTAGTGTTGGTTTCTGCTACTTCCAACAGGGACAAAATTGTAAGCTATACATACTGTTCTAATGTATATTGTGATGAGAGGTGATATACAACATACACACACAATACACACAGAAATATAATAAAGTGACATTCACAATCTCAGCACCTGTACTATCCACTCTATAATGTCCATCTAAATGAACACAAGTGATAGTGTTCTATAATACACTATCAGTCAGTTAATAGATATCCGTCCTATGCAATTGTTACATAAGCATAATATAACCTCCAAAGACATTAACAGTTCTATCGACTTCGACATCAAAATAATATTTTCAAAATGTTTCAGCTCTTCAAATTGTTACCACACCTTTTCAAGTAGCACTTCAACGTAAAAAAATTTCTTACGTAGCGTCCTTAGAAGTCAGTAATGTTTATTTTACCAATAATAAATCAAGAACCGTTATATGTGCAATAGAGTTGTACATTCAGCCACAGCTTCATGCACAAAATGCTATTTATATTATATAATAATAATATACACTCATGCCATGACAAGTAAGGGTTGACCTTGAAGTTGTTCACAGGCTTATAACGCATACAGTATGTCAAATTATATTAATATGTTACAAACGCAAGGGCTTATTTGCTAAACCGTTAGCTTGTGGTAAATACACAAGAAAAATGCAATGAATAAGCCAATTCAGAGTAAGAATTTAGGTATTTTCCATTTAATTTATTTTTGACCTTTTTTGGTAAATAGCTAGTATTACTAATATTGGACTAGCTTCAATGTGTGATTTAACACTTAACATACCAGAATACGTAACCTTGATGTGAAATTGACTCCCGGTATTATGAGACACTTACTTCCCAAGCAGTATCTTTTGAGATGCTAAAAAAATAAAAATTACATATATTTCCTAAAGATACAAATGTCTTCTGATAGATCTGAATGGGATTTATTGCAGTCTATATGTAGCATAGATTTTGTCTTGATTAATAAACTAAGCAGATGCTATGACGTACTTGTCTATACAGGTCTTTGTGCCAAGTCCCAATAACATAGGCTGACATCTGTTATATTTTCTCCCGTTAGCAGAAATTGTGACAAATGATTCTCTATACAACACACAGCACATTGTGGTGATCTCAAAATGAGAAAATACACTCTTTTCTAAGGATTTTATCATTGTACCTTAAAATGGCACACACTCGGCCAACGGGCATGTAGTTTGTGATTGAATACAACATGTGGATGGTGGATTCTATTAAGAAAGTGCTTAAAGTTCCTAGGATTTATGCATGTGGCTGGTTTTACAATAGTCAAACTTCCCCATACCATAAATGTGTTAAGAAATTACTTTGACATTTTTTATCTGAGTGAGTAACCTCAAAATGCATGGGCTTAGGGTAAAGTATCATATGGTAAATGTGTTAAGAAATTACTTTGAAGTTATTTATCTGAGTGAGCAACCTCAAAATGCATGGGCTTAGGGTAAAGTATCATATGGTAAATGTGTTAAGAAATTACTTTGAAGTTCTTTATCTGAGTGAGCAACCTCAAAATGCATGGGCTTAGGGTAAAGTATCATTTGGTAAATGTGTTAAGAAATTACTTTGAAGTTCTTTATCTGAGTGAGCATCTTCAAAATGCATGGGCTTAGGGTAAAGTATCATATGGTAAATGTGTTAAGAAATTACTTTGAAGTTCTTTATCTGAGTGAGTAACCTCAAAATGCATGGGCTTAGGGTAAAGTATCATTTGGTAAATGTGTTAAGAAATTACTTTGAAGTTCTTTATCTGAGTGAGCATCTTCAAAATGCATGGGCTTAGGGTAAAGTATCATATGGTAAATGTGTTAAGAAATTACTTTGAAGTTCTTTATCTGAGTGAGTAACCTCAAAATGCATGGGCTTAGGGTAAAGTATCATTTGGTAAATGTGTTAAGAAATTACTTTGAAGTTCTTTATCTGAGTGAGCATCTTCAAAATGCATGGGCTTAGGGTAAAGTATCATATGGTAAATGTGTTAAGAAATTACTTTGAAGTTCTTTATCTGAGTGAGCAACCTCAAAATGCATGGGTTTAGGGTAGGTGGCATTTAAATAACCAGTGGGCATTTGGCTAAGCCACACACACTTTTCTTCTGGGTTTACGAAAAGTTTGTGTTTTGCATGTTAATTAAAACGTCCAGTCCATGTTGTATGACTATAATTGATGCAACTACTCTACATGAACCCATTGCCATTGTGCATGGGACCTTGCTGGTTTCATGGGATACTATAAATATATTATATAATATATTGACAGCAGAGATATTCGACCCTCCGCTGTTTTACAACAAATCAGATCACTTAACATAGGTTGTCTGAGAGTGATATACGTTATTGTCGATTAAAAGCAAGTAGTTCATAAGTTGAGCACTAGCTACAAAATGTCCTTGGTAGCATTTATCAAGGTAGCTTTCTGATATCTCGAAGATACTATATTAACATTTAGAAACTCCCATTATTACATAATGAATCATTTATTGCATTTTTTAAACATTTAAGTTGAAAAAGGTTTATAGATATATCTTTAAATATTACCACTTCCTAATAATAGTATATCTAGAGAGAGAGTATTATTAGGAAGTGGTAGCATGCTGTAATAATTTCTATACACTTTTTTTTTGCAGGTGACAGATCTGCTGCAATATAATTATGCCTGGTACATTTTTCTAGAAATAGCTTAAAAAATGACTATTACGGTATTTATTTATTATTATTTTTTAATTTTTTTTGTTTGGCTAAAAATAACTTTCAAAGTTAGAGTTCAGTTACATGCTATTCATTACTGTAAGAAAAAAGTGGATTAACACAGTCATTTTGAGTTAAACCCTTAGAAGAAAGATGAAAGGTTTTCTTTTGATGTTAAATAAAGGCTTACCTCCACCAATTTGTTGGCATGTTCACGAAAAACCTGGGCATATTCCTTAACCTCTTTTTCATTACCACTCTTCGCCGCTTCAATCAGAACCAGCAGGGGGACATTAGTCTCCAGGAAGGAATCAGAAATATGGTCCATAACTGCCTTACGAAGCTGTGAAACAAGGTTGGAAAATAAGAACATGTTCTTGTAACGGGAATTGTATTTAACATGTAAATCAGATACATTAAGTTATTTAAATGTGTGCTGTTCCCAGTTACAACAATGATCTGTTTATTTTCTCTTTCAGCATTGACTTTTGAATCCTGATTATTCTTCTAGCACAGTATCAGTTGCCACTTAAAAATCAACAGCATATGGGCATGATTAATACATAGTGGTAATCGTACGGAAACTTGATTCATGGAGATTGAGGAAAAGTATCTCAATGGACCTCAGTAAAAATATGTTGTTTAAGGCTTAGTTAAGGCAGTGGGTAGTACTTTGTAGGGTAAGGGAGTTATAATCCACTGCTATGCACATCTGCTCACTCACTGTGATCTTCATGGATGGTAAGTACTACTTTTGAAGTTGACAACAAAATGTGTTTCTAAAGAAATGGATAAAATGTAAGCATTGCTTCCCAGAATATATCATCTCAGGGGTATGTCGGTATTCACTACTACTGGAGACAAAGGGAACTCAGCAGGTCATCTTCTGCTAAAATGTGTACAAAGAGAACCACTTGGCTAAAACAAATCAAAAAATGTTCATAAATAAAACATTTCGATATAGCTCAATAAAGAATATAAGAACTCTGAGAACGGATGAAAACTTAGAGAAACTCAATAGCTTGTTCTTCTGTAAATCTCTGCTGAGGTCTCAAAATAACCTCTGCTCACTTGTGCCATTGCAGAGAAAACATATGAAAAATATCAGACTGGTCCCACCCAGACGGGCAGTCCAGAAACGAATGCCTGCAAGGTCCCTCTGCACGAGAGATACAGCAACCCCAGATGATCATTTCAGCCTTCTTTGGGCCTCATCAGTGAGGTGGAGCCCCTCTAAGCACAGTGAGCTTGGGATCCATATCTGTATTACCCTTTTAACTTGGGGAGAGCCAAGTTAATGCATTGAAGCAAAAAACAAGAATGTGAGAACTCTGAGAACCGACAAAAGCTTAGAGAATCTCAATAGCTTGTTCTTCGGTAAATGCCTGTTTAGGCCTCAAAATATTTTTTGCTCGCTTGGGATATTAAAGAGAGAACATATTCTGAAGCATTTCAGACTAATCGCACCCATAAGGGCAGTCAAGATCCAAAATGTCAGCAAGTACCTTCTGCACGAAAGATAGAGCAACCCAGATAATAGTTTGGCCTTCTTTCTGGCCTCATCAGTGAGGTGTAACTGATACCCCTCTAGGCATAGTGAGCATGGCATCCATGTCTGGATTACCTTTTTAACTTGGGGAGAGCCAAGTAAATGTATTAGAACAAAAACAAAGCAAGGAAAAAAAAAGGTTATTATTATTAATGTTGTTATTTGATAAGGACTTTCTAATACATGTTACCAAATCATTTCGAACATTCTTCATGACCCACACCATAGAATCCATTTTCTGGTCATGCTTCATCAAAGAAGGTCTACACAAAAACTACTAACAGCCAATGTCATTTACTTCCATAATCTTATCCTGAGATGAGCTTAAATAATTACTGGTATGATAAAAGTTTTTTTCAGGATGCTAATTTAACTACACAAGAATACCTATAGAAAGCCTTAACATTTTAGTGATCATATTCCAGAGTAGAATGTCCCACTCTTTTAGAATGTGCAGAGCTATATATAGATTTCAGTTAATAGTAAGCTAGCCAATTAATTTCACATAACATCTTTAGAAATGAGACTGGGATTTTGGCAACAAAAGACTGTAAGGGGTTAAGGAGGAATACAGAGAGCTGAAGTTACTATAAATAGTATCTTAACTAAAGCATCAACTTAGGTCGAAACATACAAGCCCATTAAAAAAGGCATTCAAAAAACGGATCACATACTTGAAACTTGATAACTCAAAAGGTGTTCTTTTTAATACATGCATTTACCAAGATTGCCAGTACACATTTGTATTAATGAGCAAGATTAAGCCTAACCGTGGCTTTCAGCGATAGAATTAGCAAACACATCCAAAATGTATTCTTAATGAGAAACTACAAACCTTTGAAGATTAAGCACCTGTTCTACTTCGAGAAACAGATGCTTGGGGGGAAAATATTACTAAGAATGATGGTATAAATTTCCTCACTTCCCTAAACATAAACAAAAATCAATGTCAAACTTTTCTAGAGTTTGTTCCAAGAACCGAAATGTAATTGAACTCCTAAACAAAGCTTTCTCAGTGAATGAAGGTTCTTTCTCAATCAATCCAAAAACAGAGCCTAAGGTGCTCGTACTTTCTGTAAACTTAGCTTCTAAAAACAGAGAAAATATTCCTGATCTAGTCAAACAGTATTGGAAACTGGTAAGTGGCCAATCTGAATTGTATTTAGGTTTGATTTAAAGTAAACCAAGGAAAGCAAACAGTTCTTTCTTCAAAACAGCACTTATTTCGCAACTATATAGCAAATGGGAAACGCATGAAAGGTTTTGGAAAGAATGTTAGATCTTGGAGATCATTTAGCTACAGTACTAAAACAAACACTGATAAGGGTATATTCACTAAGCATTTAACTGCCTATATGGGGTCTGCTCAATAAAAATTAACTTGGGCTGGTGTAGCTGGATAGACAGACAGACAGACAGACAGACAGACAGACAGACAGACAGATAGATAGATAGATAGATAGATAGATAGATAGATAGATAGATAGACAGGTAGATAGATAGACAGACAGGTAGATAGATAGATAGATAGATTGATAGGTAGATAGGTAGATAGACAGACAGACAGACAGGTAGATAGATAGACAGACAGACAGACAGACAGACAGACAGGTAGATAGATAGATAGATAGATAGATAGATAGATAGATAGATAGATAGTCAGACAGGCAAAACATTTTATAGAGTTATTTTTCCATTTCTGATTTTGCAATAATATGTTCACAATGATAATATACAACAAAAATGTAAATGCATTAGTTTACTTTCTGGGTATTTAAAAAAAAAAAAAAAAAAGGAAATTTCCATAATTGCAGCCGATTTCATTGCCCAATTACCATTTGCTTCTCATAATGATTTTGAATTGGAAACCCAACAGTTACTGGGAGAGAACAAAAGCTAAACTACATGGCTTGGCCCAATTTTGCACAATCCACAGCGGGTTTATCGATTATGGAAGCTTCTCCTGGTTTCTCAGCTCTCTCGATGACGAATGTGTTGCGTCTATGACCTGCTTATCACAAGCACGAATGTTACAGTAATTATCATCCAATACATCGCTTGAAATTGGCAATGGCTTCATATAAAAAAATGTAACATTTAAGTTCACTGTTCTACATACATTTTATAAACCGAGTCTAAATTGAATGTCCTGACATTTAACAGTGAGAAGCACACAAGACGATGGCTTTATTCTTCAGCATAAACAGATACCTGACGAGAGCATATTAATTGCTCTGCACACTGCATTTAAACAGATTAGTTCAGCACTGCTGCCAAGCTATTTATCTAGTTATGGTTATTCATAAATGGAAATAACTGATAGAAAGTGTGAATTCATTTTTGATTTTTTTTTCTTGTTTGTTTTGCTGTTGATGCTTTCAGGAAGGATGGGCAGGGAAAGAATTTTCAAATATAGAGCCATAAGTACTTCTACATCAAATTTTAGGGGGAAAACAGGGGAAAGTGTGCTCCTGTAGACTAACTAACTTCCTGGACTTAAAACTATCCCATGTTTCAACATCCTCTGACACTGTGTGGCACCTATTTTGCAGTGAAATGCACTGTGCACGTACAAATGGTAAAGTTGGGTGATTTCACAGTCCAGGAAAGCTATACGTTTTTGTTCCTGCTAATATGGCCATAGTGATTTGTTTTTTTTAGGATGCTAATTTATCCGTATTTGTAATAACGTATGTGATGAATCTGGACAAAGCTACAGTTAGAAACCACACATTTTTTTTTTAAATAAAGGAAGCCTTAGGTTGATTAAATCATTAAAAAAAAAAAATAAAAAAATATATATATATATATATATATATATATATGTTTTGATTTGTTTTGAGGTCTTTTATATTGTTGTACTAATGGTCACATCCAAATCTCCATAATACAGTGCAAAAGTTAATAACTTTGACACAGAGAGCAATAACCTGGCAAATATAACAATGTTAGACACCCAATTTTTGTATGAGAAACTACCAGGTCACAAAGGAAAAGGAAAGAATAGGATAATTAAAAGGAATGGGAAGGGGAAGGAAAGGGAATAGGAAATGGGCGGGGAAGGGGGAAAAGGGAATGTGAAAGGTGGAGGAAAAGTGAAATGGAAAGGGGAAGGGAAAGGAAAGGGGAAGAGAGGGAAGAAAAGGGGAAGGCAAGGGAGGAGAAAGAAGGGGAGAGGAGGGAAGAGGTGGGGTGAGGAGAGGAGGTGAGGAGAAGGGGAAGAGAAGAGAAGGGAAGGCAAGGGAAGGGAAGTGAAAGGAAGGGAAGGGAAGCAAAAGGAAGGAAAGGGAAAGGGAAGGGAGGTAGGAACACTTAGGGTATTGAAAAACTGTTATCATTTATGAATTGATGTAGTAGGATATGCTTCTACCAGTGCTGCTGCTGTTTGCCTCTCATCATTTTATCCTACATAGACTAGAGTGGCCAGTAGCACACAGAGTATGAGAATGTCACCAGAACCTTCTTCAGGCAAAGGAATACATAGTCTTTAATAATGTGGTTAACAGAATGGGCTTGCCTCAAGTGTATTAATGAGGAGATAGCGTCCACAGATTCAGAAAATACAAACTTCTGTATATATAGAGTATGCAAAGGAAAGCTGTTATTAGTGGCTGATGTGGATGCATGCTGACATTCCTGCATTTATTGTACAGTAAAATGTAAATTTAATCTCAAGGATAACCTGCATTTATAAACAGATGTGTGAAGTAGGCTATTGTCATGCAGTGATTTATGTATACAGAAATAGCCTAACACGGACATCATGCAGATGTAAAGTGCTGGGTCATTCTAATAATACTGTTTTACTAAGCAACCTCGGAATATATAACGTGCCCATTTTATGGCCATTTTAGTCTTTTTATTTTGAGTCTTAATAGGCTATAAAAAAATTCGGCATACTTATTAAAATAATATAGGCCTAGCGTTTTCAAATGTATTCTCTAACATATATCATATCTAAAAGCATAGACTTAATTATGATAAAATGTCCTTTGGGTATATAAAAATGCATTGATATTTACCCCTACGCAGTTATTATTAATTGTGTTTTTGCCCATAAGTCCCTACAAGCTCTACATAAGGATATTTCACAATTCAAATATTTTATTGCTGGACTGGTTGTAATACGCTTTCATTATAAGGACAGCAAATCCTGGGTCTGGTTAATCAAGGTCCATGACAGTACTGTTCATGATAGGATGTTTGCTAGATTACTATCATGGTAAAAAGTATGTAGGAACAAAACAAGAATAGGATAAAAATGGTCTTAAAGGTGATGTGCTCAGCTACAAGATTGTAACAAAGTACATTTAAAAAAGTTAATAATTAGTTTCTATTGTAGTCAAAATAAATGTCTGTTGATGTGTAAGAACTAGAAAATGGAACACTATAAACTAAGGAACACTTAAATGTATTCTTAACAGAGTGTTATAACGACGACGCGGTGACGTAACCACGCAGGTTACGCAGTGAAGCAAAGTGGGCGGAGTTACGCGAGTACCCGGAAGACTCCAAAGCCGACGCTTTGAATAACTGGTAACCGGAGACCACAGTGGGACTACCTATCCGTGGAGGATCTGTGGGAGCCGGCTACATTATTGATCAAGCTCGTGCATGAGTACCACAAAGCGTTTGTGAGTTTATCTTGTAAAAGGCTACTTTTATTTTTTCTGTTATTATTGTTATGTCTATGACTCTGGTCTTTCAATGTGGATAGGAGTGGCATATGTTTAGTGTGTAATAATAAATGTGTCAAATTTTTGCTGTGCTTCACTATTACATGCTTTCTATTTTTTATATATATCTGAGTTGAAGCAATCTCAAGATCATTCTGAGATCCTGGAACCTGTTTAGCGCTCCACCTACATAAGTATACTGTTTACTGTGAATTTTATTTGTGTGTGGTTTGGGTACACTGGTGTGTAGCAGCTTGTCTATGTTTCTACCCTTTGTATAAGGGATATATTAATCTAAGGTGGTGGGGAGGATTTTTTTTCACATTTTGCTCTCCCGCCTATTTCTATTTTTTATTTTGAGTTAGCGTTTTTATATCATTCATATTATCTAGAGTGTTATATTGGTTGAATTGATCAATGCATCTCTACTGGAAATATGTAATATCTTGACGCTAAACATGAAGATGCTCAACATCAGTCCTGCGATTATTCAGGAAGCCCCTCTAGTGGTGGCCACTAGAGGTGGCATTAAGCGAAAGAATAGGCAATGTCCTCAGAAAAAGCAGTGTTTAGACTGTTGATAATGCAGGGACAGTCTATGTGCGCAGAATTACTACAAATATCTGTAGTGGTTCTGTTGCTTACTGTCCCTTTAAATCATAAAATGCATTAAGCTTAAACCGAGATGCTACCTGCGGACATATATTCAACAGTGTGATGTTCCTCAATACTGTCCATTACAGGACAGTTTATTATTTGTTAGGTTATCTTAGAATGGTTTGTCACTGATTTTTATTCTGTTTTTTTTTTAATAGGTATGTTTATCACAGAATTGTTTGTTGTGGGAGGGTTTTTCACGGATTGGTTTATCATTGGACTGCTCTTTACTGGACTGCTCATCATTGGACAACTCTTCCCAGGACTATATAATCAGTGGACTGCTCTTCCTGGGACTAATTATGAGTGCACCTGGAGCATCATGATCAGGGCCGCCATCAGAAATTTTGGGGCCCCTGACAAAGCACAAGGTCTGGGCCCCCCTCCTCTTCCCCCCCCCCCCCCCCCCGGGCCCGCCCATGCCCTACCTAGTCCGCTGACAATGATGCAGGACTGAATGTGGTGTGTATAGTGGAAGTGAATTAGAAAGTGTGTAATGGATGTAGTGTTTGTGTATATTAGATACTGTTTGTGCAGTGAATGCAGAGTGTGTGTTTGTGTAGCGGATGCATTGTGTATAGTGAACGCAGAGTGTGTTTGAGTAGTGGATGTAGTGTGTGTACAGTGATGTAGTGTGTGTTTGTGTAGTGGATGTAGTGTTTGTGTGTACTAGATGAAATGTGTTTAGTGGATGCAGTATCTGTAGTGGATGTACTGTGTGTATTAGATGCAGTGTCTGTGTATAGTGAATGCAGAGTGTTTCAATTTGTGGTGGGTGTAGTGTGTGTACTGTGAATACAGGATGTTTGTGTAGTGCATGCTGTGTGTACAGTTAATGCAGAGTGTGTGTTATTGTAGTGAATGCAGAGTGTGTGTCAGGGTAGTCAATGCAGAGTGTGTGTTAGTGTAATGAATGCAGAGTGTGTTAGTGTGTAGTGAATGCAGAGTGTGTGTTAGTGTAGTGAATGCAGAGTGTGTGTTGTGTTAGTGTATGCAGTGTGTATGTTAGTGTATGCAGTGGGTGTATTGTATTGGTGTATGCAGTGTGTGTGTTGTGTTAGTGTATACAGTGTGTGTGTTGTGTTAGTGTATGCAGTGTGGGTATTGTATTGGTATATGCAGTGTGTGTGTTGTGTTAGTGTATGTAGTGTGTGTATTCTATTGGTGTATGCAGAGTGTGTTGTGTTAGTGTATGCAAAGTGTGTGTTGTGTTAGTGTATGCAGTGTGTGTGTGTGTGTTGTGTTAGTGTTTGTAGTGTGTGTTGTGTTAGTGTATGCAGTGTGTGTGTGTGTTGTGTAAGTGTATGCAGTGTGTGTATTATATTGGTGTATGCAGTGTGTGTGTGTTGTGTTAGTGTGTGCAGTGTGTGTATTGTATTGGTGTATGCAGTGTGTGTGTTGTGTTAGTGTATGCAGTGTGTGTATTGTATTTGTGTATGCAGTGTGTGTGTTGTGTTAGTGCACGTAGCGTGTGTATTGTATTGGTGTATGCAGTGTGTGTGTTGTGTTAGAGTATGCAGTGTGTGTTATGTATTGGTGTATGCAGTGTGTGTGTTTTGTTGGTGTATGCAGTGTGTGTATTGTATTGGTGTATGCAGTGTGTGTGTTGTGTTAGTGTATGCACTGTGTGTATTGTATTGGTGTATGCAGTGTGCGTGTTGTGTTAGTGTATGCAGTGCGTGTGTTGTGTTAGTGTATGCAGGGTGTGTGTTGTGTTAGTGTATGCAGAGTGTGTGTTGTATTAGTGAATGCAGTGTGTGTGTTGTGTTAGTGTATGCAGTGTGTGTGTAAATGTGCAATTTGGGGGGGGGAGGAAGGCGAGACCCGTGGACCCATGGCAACGCTCAGAAGGCTGTGGGTCTCGCGAGATATATTAGAAGAGAAGAGTAGAGGCTGTGTGCTGGGCCCCCTCTGCGGTAACAGGGAGCCGGGGGCCCGCGGCTGCACACATAAATAGCGATATTCGCTATCTATGTGTGCAGAAAGGGAAAGTGGGGCCCGGGACTGCCAGAGCCGTTATGGTTGTCACCCCCTGATGGCGGCCCTGATCATGATAATGTTACCTAAACACTGAAATACTACAGAATTACGTAGCACTGTCCACTCCACCAAAAACGTCAATAGCTGGGGATGTATGATTGAGGAACTGTCACTTTCATATTGAGGAACTATCACATTAACTCTGCGCATTCAAAGTGTCCATGGAAAGCATTTCTCATAAACATGGAGTCAGAAACAAAGTCAAAGTCAATACCAAAATAATATACAATAGCTCAAGGAACACACTAAAGGGTACTGGGACAGAAACCACAATAGGGCACACTGTACAGGACTATGGAGGTTTAAATAACCTAACAGTAACGTATGATTGGTCTACGTCATGACTGTGCCACTACAACCTGCATGCATGAGGATGCCGGAATGACTCGGACCAATAGGATTCAGAAACTACTTGGGGCTCCCATTGCATGTGGCCTGCTCAGAAAGCACAATGATCAAGCCGCATGCGGCTTATGTGGGTGCAGGAGTGCGTGGAGGACACCGTTCAGCTTATGGCACATGTAAGTACAACTATAATAAGTAGCAGAGGGCATAACTAACTCTTCTACCTAACCTGTGATGACTGGTCACCCAACTAATGGCACTGCTCGCTTTTTCATTGTTTCATAGGGTTTATTTTAACAAAAACTAAATATTTGATTTCATAGAACCCAGTACTACTGACTGTGAGATCTAGACATTCTGAATTATTGACAGAGCTGAATGAAATGAGTATATGAACATTATGAAAGAGAATTTCTCCCTGTAAGATTAACTATACTCAATAAACTACAATGCCATCTGCTTTATCATGCTCTTTAACACAATGTACCATTAACAGAAAACCCTATTTTGGAGACAAATAGGTGCTAGATGGAGAACATCGGTTGCACTGACATATACACTTATCACAAAAAAGGATGACATGTAACAAGCAGGTGAAGCAGAAGCTTTAGAAATGCTTTGAGCAATGTGCCCTTGCAGTATGAGAAGTAGATGGATTGGTTTGGCTCAAGAAAAGCAGAGAATCACAATGTCTGAAAAATAAAATGCATTCCTTTAGATTTTATGATTTTATATGTGCTTCGAAGGATGGATGAATGGAGACACAGATAGGCAGACAGACAAAAATATGTTAATATTTAAGAAACACTATAGTGTTAGGAATACAAAACTTTGCCCATAGCAAAATTCCCGCCCTTCGCCACCAGTGTTGAAATGGCTAAAAACCCTTTTTGACACTTACCTTATTCCAGCACCAACATCCTTTGGCGCAAACTCTGTCCCTCCAACATCAGAACGATTGGGGAACCTAATGCGCACACGAGGTGAGCAGTGCGAGCACTTTAGGCTTACCCCATATGAGGATTTTGAAGACGAGGGACATCAACATGCAAAGCAGGACGAAGTCCAGTGTTAAACTTTGAGAAAAGAGCTTTGTGGCTGTTTACATTGCAGGGTTACAGGTACAGGGATCCTGTATCCAGATCCATTCAATGAGATTACGTGGTTTGGATGCCTAAAGTTTCCCTTTAGCATGGACATGCATAGTTAAACGAGTAACTTAATTTTGTAAATGTCAGACTCAAAAATGTGAGCGTGCCTAGGAATCCACAGAACATCAGAATAGGACCTTGGCACTCTTCATTTGCTTCCAATAGACATACAGATAGATTATTTGAGAGTATGAGAAGGAGCCTAGGTTTACCACATAATATAATTATAGAAATATAAACAATTAATGTATTGATTTGCATCAAAATAGGTTATAAAACAATTCATTACATCTAATAATACAGTAACAACAGCACACTAATTAAGAAGAAAAATACTGTATGCTCAATTGTTATTTGTTTTGTTTTTCTGAATTCCTCAATCGTTTACATGATTAATGCTAACTAAGTTTAAAGATTTTTAAATTGTTTTTATATAATTACTTTTCTAAGTGCTGTAATTAAAATAACAATGTGTCTATCTGTTTCTCAAAGTATTACAAGGTGTCTACATTATTTTTAGCAATGCTAGTTTTTAAGTTCAGAAACACTTGCCTGGTGCCAAGTTTTAAGTTTTACTTGCTCATTCTCTCCTACTTAAGTGACTTCATCCATCTTCTGAAAAAAATGGTGATTGGAGCCGCACTCAATCCCAGCAGCCAAGCTTGACAAAGACCTCTTAGCATGTCAAAACGTTTCTGTTCCTTTTTTTCTATTAAAACTGCTTGCAGCTTTAACACGTGGAGTGCCTGGACAATTTGTTGCACTGCTTCATCCATCTTCTGGTCATCATACCTCTCCCCAAAATAATCTCACAACTTAGTTTATCTTTCTTGATGTTAAGTCCCATCTGAGACTTCACTTGGACTCAAAGTCTGCCAATAATCTAATTTAAACTCTGACTAAAATGGGCACCATAACCACTATAGTTGGCTGTAGTCGTTATAGTGCTTAGAATGTCCTATTAAATAAGAATGCAGCATCTGATTCTAAAGAACTTGGAAACGTAACAAGAACTTCTTATTTCTGCTGTCCTTTGACAACGATATAAAACTGAAAGTGATTCCATGCAGTTTCCACGACTCCACCATCCCCAGAAAGTTTTCAAAAGGTTTCCTTGAGTTTCATCTCTACCGTATTTTGTTTTTTAAAACATCCCCTTTAACCCCTTAACCCCTTAAGACCGCAGCCAAATGTACAAGTTGTGAACCAAAAAAAATGTAAACAAACCACAGATTTTGACTATATGTCTGTTCAACAATAATTTACCTCTTTCATATTAAATGCACCCACACTTATTATATATCATTTTGTTCAGGGGAAACAGGGCTTTCATTTAACATCAAATATTTAGGTATGGAACATAACGTAATATGAATAAAATATAAAAAGAATGAGAGAAAATATGATTTTTTAAAAATTTTCTTAGTTCTATGTGACATTCTAACTGTGAATGTCATAATACTGTTTGCTTTTACTGCAATAAAATACACATATTTGTATTCAGCGATGTCTCACGTGTAAAACAGTACCCCCTATGTACAGGTTTTATGGTGTTTTGGGAAGTTACAGGGTCAAATATAGCATGTTACACTTTTCAGTTTTTTCACATTGAAATTTGCCAGTTTGGTTACGTTGCCTTTGAGACTGTATGGTAGCCCAGGAATGAGAATTACCTCCATGATGGCATACCATTTGCAAAAGTAGACAACCCAAGGTATTGCAAATGGGGTATGTCCAGTCTTTTTTAGTAGCCACTTGGTCACAAACACTAGCCAAAGTTAACGTTAATATTTGTTCGTGTGTGAAAAATGCAAAAAACTAATTTGAAAGCCAATATTGGCCAGTGTTTGTGACTAAGTGGCTACTAAAAAAGACTGAACATACCCCATTTGCAATACCTTGGGTTGTCTACTTTTGCAAATGGTATGCCATTATGGAGGTAATTCTTATTTCTGGGCTACTATACGGTCTCAAAGCCAACGTAACCAAACTGGCAAATTTCAATGTGAAAAAACTGAAACGCAAGCCTTATATTTGACTCTGTAACTTTTGAAAACACCATAAAACCTGTACATGAGGGGTACTGTTATACTCAGGAGACTTTGCTGAACACAAATATTTGTGTTTCAAAACAGTAAAAAGTATGACAGCAAAAATATCGTCAGTGTAAGTGCCGTTTGTGTGCGAAAAAGGCAATAAATTTCACTTTCCCTGACGATATCATTGTTGTAATAAATTTTACGGTTTTGAAACACAAATATTTGTATTCAGCGATGTCTCCCGAGTAAAACAGTACCCCCCATGTACAGGTTTTATAGTGTCTTGGAAAGTTATAGGGTTAAATATAGTGCTAGCAAATTAAATTCCCTATACTTTCGGCCTGGGTTGTTAGAAAGGTCCCGCTAATTGTAATTAATTAGGATACCTAATTATGTAAAATTATTACATAAATATATATGTAAAATTATTATATATACACGTGTGTGTGTGTATATATATATATATGTATATATATGTATATAATTTTTTTACTATTATTTTTATTTATATATAGGTATACATATAGTGATGTATACGTATATACTTGGGTATATACATATATATTATTTCGTTCTACGTGTATTTTGATATATATATATATATATATATATATATATATATATATATATATATATATATATATTATCAAAATACAGTTAGAATGAAATTACACACATATATATTTTTAATTATTTATTTTTTTATTTTAATTTTTTTTACGTATTTACATATTTTTTTATTATAATATATATATATATATATATATATATATATAATTATAATTATGTATATATTTAATCAATATCCTTCTACGTGTATTTTGATATTAATATATATATATAATTATATATATATAAATATTAAAATACACTTAGTGTATGTATAAATGTGTGCGTATATATATATATATTATATATAGATCATATATATAATATATATATAAATGATGTAAGTGTATTTTATTTTTAACTTTAATTTTTTTTTTTTTTACATTAAGGGGTTAATAGGGGAGGAGAGGGGCAGAGACAGTGTCAGCCAGTGATTTTACATCACTGGCTGACACACAGGATCAGTGATCACAGTGACAGGCTGTCACTGTGATCACCTCCTGCAGATCACGGTAATTGGCCACAGGGGGAGTGCCTGGGTGGCCAGGCATGCCCCCCACCGCGATCTGCAGGGGGATCCTGCCTGCAGTTACTATGGGTCAGCCAATAGGCTGACACATAGTAACTCTGATCGCAGTGACAGGCTGTCACTGCGATCAGATCGCAGGGAGAGGCTGTCTCTGCATTCAGATTGCAGAGACAGCCTCTCCCTGCGATCAGACTCTGCAGATCGCGGTCACTGACCGCAGGGGGACTGCCTGGGGGGCCAGGCATGTCCCCTGACGGCGATCTGCTGCAGAGAATTCCGCCGGCTCCATGTGTCAGCCGATTTTAAAATCGGCTGACACATGGTAAATACCGATCGCAGTGACAGCCTGTCACTGCGATCGGAAGCTGCAGACCGCGGTCCCCAGGCACAGGGGGGCTGCCTGGGGGGCCAGGCATGCCCCCCGACCGCGATCTGCAGCGGCCATGTTCCGCCGGCCACGTGGGGGGTAAGACCGCCCAGGACGTACCATGCCGTCCTGCGGCGTTTTGAGCCGCCCAAATAAGGACGGCATGGTACGTCCTGCGGTCTTAAGGGGTTAATGACCGGACTGTTTTTGCGATGTTGTACATTTGCGACCAGGCATCTTTTTGCACTTTTGTGGTGTTTGTATTTAGCTGTACTTTTCTGCTCTCTCATTTACTGTTCCCATACAAATTATATATTGTTTTTTTTCAGGACAAAAGGGGCTTTCTTTACATACCATTATTTATATAATCTCATGTAATTTAATTTAAAAAAAATAAAAAAATATGATGAAAAATTGAAAAAAATACATGTTTTTTGATTTTTATGTGAAAAATCTTTTACTCATCTACAAAAGCGAATAAGAAAACTGCTAAATAGATTCAAAATTTTGTCCTGAGTTTAAAAATACCCAGTGTTTACATGCTTTTTGCTTTTTATTTTTTGCAAG
The DNA here is from genome assembly GCF_036172605.1 of Pelobates fuscus. Taxonomy (NCBI): domain Eukaryota; kingdom Metazoa; phylum Chordata; class Amphibia; order Anura; family Pelobatidae; genus Pelobates; species Pelobates fuscus. Next base: position 39,722,594 of record NC_086322.1, on the reverse strand, counting down.
TTATAGGGCTATAAGTACAAGTAGGATATTGCGGTTTCAAAACATAAATTTTTAAAATGTATCAATAGTGACATTGTAACACTATTATCTGTCATAAATTGCTAAATAACACCCCAAATGTACATATTTTTTTAAAGTAGACAAACCAGGGTATTCAATATGGGGTATGTCCCGACTTTTTTAGTAGCCACTTAGTCGCAAACACTGGCCAAAGTTAGCGTTCATATTTGTTTGTGTGTGAAAAAAGTAAAAAACTAAATTGAACGCTAATTTTGGCCAGTGTTTGTGACTAAGTGGTTACTAAAAAAGACTGGACATACCCCATTTGCAATACCTTGGGTTATCTTCTTTTGCAAATGGTATGCCATCATGGGGGTAATTCTCATTCCTGGGCTACCATACGCTCTCAAAGGCAACGTAACCAACCTGGCCATTTTCAATGTAAAAATATTTGACCCATATATTTGACCCTGTAACTTTCACAAATGCTATAAAACTTGTACATGGAGGGTACTGTTATACTCAGGAGACTTTGCTGAACACAAATATTAGTGTTTCAAAACTGGAAAATGTATCACAACAATTATATCATCAGTAAAAGTGCTGTTTGTGTGTGAAAAATGCAAAAAAAAAGTAACTTTTACTGACAATATCATCGCTGAGATATGTTTTACTGTTTTGAATCACTAATATTTGTGTTCAGCAAAGTCTCCCGAGTAAAACAGTACCCCCCCATGAACAGGTTTTAGGGTGTCATAGAACGTTACAGGGTAAAATACAGTGCTAGCAAATTAAATTCTCTGGACTTTCGACCTGGGTTTGCAGGCAGGTCCCTCAAATTGCAATCAATAAAATTACTTAATTATGTAAACATATTACATAAATACACACGTATAATTTAAATATATATGCATATTTATATATTTGAAGTCAACGTGTATATTTATATAATTATTTATGTAATTTTGTATATGGACATATGTATAGTTTGCATTCTTTTTATTTATTTATATATACATAGATATTTATATACAATTTCATTCTAAGTGTATTTTGATATAAATATAAATATATTAATATCAAAATACAGTTAGAATAACATTTCATATAGATATAAATTTTTTAAAAAAAAATTATTATTATTTTTACATTTTTTTATTTAATTTAAATTACTTATTATTTGTATTTTATAATAATATATATATACAATATATATAGTTATTATATATATTATATATATATATACACACGTGTGTAATTTAATTAAAAGTGTATTTTTATATTAATATATGTACATATTAATATAAAAAATACACTTAGCATGACATTATATATATGATATATAGACATATTATATAGATATAATATATGTCTATATATCATATATATACATACATATATAATTATTCTTTTTTATTAACATTAACTTTATTTTTTTTAATGATTTTACACTAGCAGGGAGACTGCCTGTCAGCACAGACAGTCCCCCTGCAGGCAGACACTAGGACACCTATTGTGACCATGTGATCGCTCTGTTGAGCGATCACATGGCCACAGGGGTCCTAATCTGCCATGGGGAGACTGTCTGGGCTTCAGACAGTCTCCCCTCACCGGGAGCAGCGCCGATCGCCGCCGGGGGAACGACAGCGATCGGGTAAGTAACTAAGACCGTTAGGACGGTTCAGGACCGTCAGCGGTCGGCAATGCAAAAATGCCAATGACGGTCCTGAACCGTCCTCAGTCCTTAAGGGGTTAAGGCTATAATTTGTGTTTTGTGGTTTATAATAATAGAATTCAAATCGGGATCCCTAGTTTCGACAGCAGATGAGATTTATAGCGTTTTCCGGGAATACTTTTCCAGACTTTATAGACAAATTATGTATGGGAATGGGGGGGGATCAGGAGATAAGATTGAGATAATTTTTAGGCGGGACGGACCTACCCCCCAATCCCTGAAAGTGCTGTAGAATCATTAAAGACAAGAATATCTATAGATGAGATTAAAACTGCCTGTCTTTCCATTAAAGGGGGTAAAGAACCAGGTCTGGATGGTATGCCATATCTGCAGGAGGTTATTGATTAAATATGCCAAAATGGAAATCTCCCAGCAGATCTTACGATGGCTAAAATTGTTCTCCTGCCGAAGAAGGATAAAGACCCATATCGTTAATAAATGTGTATATAAAGATAATAGCTAAAGTTCTGGCCCTACAACTTTCTCTGCTTCTCCCCACTCTGATCCATCCAGATCAAGTAGGCTTTGTTCCTGGAAGGCAGCTGTATGAGAATACGCGTAGAGCTGTAGATATTGCATGGTATATGGAAACAGGAAAGACGCCATCGATACTCCTGTCATTAGATGCAGAGAAAGCATTTGATAGGGTTGCCTGGCCTTATCTAGTTCATTTACTAAAATTCAAGCCTTATACCTTATACCTTATAACCTCAAGCACAAAAACAACTCCCTGGTACAGATAAGACCCCATTTGGAATATAGAATGGCACACGCCAGGGCTGCCCTCTCTCTAAAAATATCTGCCCATCAACGTGAAACTCCTTATGTATTTGGGACAAACTCAAGTTAAAACATAGCCTAACTAAGCTCCCTTCTCCTATGACACCAGTTTTTCGGAACAGACAATTTATCCCAGGAATGCAATTTTCAAAACTTAAAAGTAGGGGGAATTTATAGATATGTAGATCTTTGGTTAGAAGGAAGGTGGCTTCATTTTTAGTTTAACGGCCAGAACAGGGTTGAGGACACAAGATGTTTCCGCTACCTGCAGATCAAAGACTTAACTGAACTTAACCTACTCGACTGAAGTAAAAATGGCAGGTAAATTTCCCCTTACCAATTTTGAAAAAGTATGTAAAATAGGAAAGATAAACTGAGGTCTTATATCTGATTTTTATAACCAGTTAAGTGATGAACCTACAGTTTGGGGTCCATTACATTATATATCTCATTGGGAGGCAGACCTAGAAAATTCTCTGGAACCGAATGATTGGATAGATATCTGGGAAACAGCATCTAAAATATCAATATGCGTGATCACTCAAGAGAAGATGTTTAAAATAGATATCATGAAACCCTGTCTTCTTGTATGAAATTGGTAAAATTCCGACCGATGTATGTTGGCGGGGATGTGGTCAACAAAGGACATATGTGGTGGGAATGCCCAAAAATCAAAACCTTTTGGGAAGAAATAAAAAAAAAACTGGTTTCGATGATACTACAGGAAAGCATAGAACTAAACCCTTGGATATTTTTATTATCTAAATCAATAGCGGGAATACCCAATCATTCGCAGAAACTAGTATTTCTTATCACATTGGCAGCACGTAGATGTGAAGCTGCCAGATGGCTAAAATCAAGAGGTTGATTTAAAAATTCAAGAAAATGATATTATGAACGATCTCTATCTTCAAGAGCTAGACACTCCTACTCTACTTTTAGCAAGGTCTGGGACCCCTGGAAGGCATATATTAAAAGTAAAAATATACCGAGATAGAGAGGTGTTTTTCTTCCCACCCTGGCCCCCTTTTTTTGGGGGCGGGGGGGTTATTTTACCTTAAATATAAAATACACAATGTTGAATAACTTAATTTTTTAAGTATTCGACCTAAGAATCAACTCTATGGCTGTAAGTAATGATTCATGTTACAGATTGTATAACATGTTTATTCTTCAATGTTAACCCCTTAACGCCGTTACAGCGTGCTATGCCGTCCAGCATTAAAAGGGCTTTAAAGCCGTTGCGGCGGCATAGAACGCCGTAACGGCTTGCAGCCCTTGGAGCTCCAATTTACTCACCTCCGCCGCGATCCTCTTCGGGAGGACTGCCTAACAGCCCAGGCAGCCCTCCCCCAGCAAATGAGACCCGGGGGGGGGGGGGCATGTGATCGCTCACAAAGAGCGATCACATGGCCCCCTATAGCTGGCTGTGGATCTGTCAGACAGTCCCCCTGCTAGTGGGAAGTATTAAAAAAAAATTAGACAAGTTTAAAATAAAATTAATGTGTATATATGTGTATATATATATATATATATATATATATATATATATACATCGAATATATATATATATATATACACATATATACATCTTATATATATATGTAACGTCATACGTAGTGTATTTTAATGTTAATATAAGTATATATATGAATCTTAAAATACACTTAGAATGACATTACATATATATAAGATATATACAAAGAGCGATCACATGGCCCCCTATAGCTGGCTGTGGATCTGTCAGACAGTCCCCTTGCTGGTGGGAAGTATTAAAAAAAAATTAGACAAGTTTAAAATAAAATTAATGTGTATATATGTGTATATATATATATATATATATATATATATATATATACATCGAATATATATATATATATATACACATATACATCTTATATATATGTAACGTCATACGTAGTGTATTTTAATGTTAATATAAGTATATATATGAATCTTAAAATACACTTAGAATGACATTACATATATATAAGATATATATTATATATATAATACATATATATATATATATTGTATGTTTATATATATATATATATATATATATATATATATACGTATAATTACAATAGTAAATCAATAAAATAATAAAATAAATAAATAAAATATTATTTTTAAAATGTAAATAAATTATATATACATATGTAATCTCATTCTAACTGTATTTTTTATTAATACATATATATTGGTAAGAAAATACACTTAGAATGACATTCTATATATAGTTATCTATATATAAAATACAAATAACTGCAAATATTTATATATAGATAAACATATATAATTACATAAATAACTACATAAGTATACACATAAATTGAAATACATATATATATATGTATATATATATATATATATATATATATATATATATATATATATAAATAAAAATTCTACGTGTATGCTTAAGTAATATTTTAACATAATTATGTGATTTAAGTAATTAAAATTTGATTGACGTGCCTGACAACCCAGGCAGCAAGTGCAGAGAATTAAATTTGCACACGCTATATTTAGCCCTGTAACTTTCCAAAACACCATAAAACCTGTACATGGGGGTACTGTTTTACTCGGGAGACTTCGCTGAACATAAATATTAGTGTTTTAAAATGCTAAATTGTATTACAACGATGATATATTTAGTAAAAGTGGCATTGTTTTGCATTTTTCACACACGAACTGCACTTTTACAGACAATATTATTGTTGTAATATGTTTTTCTGTTTTGAAACACTTATGTTTGTGTTCAGTGAAGTCTTCCAAATATAGCAATACCCCCTATGTACAGGTTTTATGGTGTTTTGGAAAGTTAGAGAGTCAAATATAAGGCTTGCATTTCATTTTTTTCACATGGAAATTATCCAGATTGGTTACGTTGCATTTGTGACCGTATGGTAGCACAGGAATGAGAATTACCCCCATGATGGCATACCATTTGAAAAAGTAGACAACCCACGGTATTGCAAATGGGGTATGTCCAGTCATTTTTAGTAGCCACTTAGTCACAAACAATGGCCAAATATTAGTTTTTTTGCTTTTTTCACACAAAAACAAATATGAACGCTAACTTTGGCCAGTGTTTGTGACTAAGTGGCTACTATAAAAGACTAGACATAGAAATGGTATGCAAATGGTATGCCATCATGGGGGTAAATTCTCATTCCTGGGCTACCATACGGTCTCAAAGGCAAGGTAACCAATCTGGCGAATTTCAATTTGAAAAAACAGAAAAGTGGAATGTGCTATATTTGACCCTTTAACTTTCCAAAACACCGTAAAAACTGTTAATGTTGTACTCGTGAGACTTTGCTAAATCCAAATATGTGTTTTTTTTGCAGTTAAAGCTAACGGTATTATGACATTTACAGTTAAAATGTCTACAAATGTTTTTAAAAATCTTAATTTCTCACAGTTTTTAAAATTTTATTCATAATAAATTATGTTTCAAATATGAATAGTTAATGGGAAATTAAAGCCCAGTTTCTCCTGAACAAAATGATATATAATAAGTGTGGGTGCATTTAATATGAAAGAGGTGAACTACGGTTGAACAGACATTTAGCGCAAATACCAGTTTTTGTTTACATTTTGTTTTGATCAGAACGTGTACTATTGACTCCGTCCTGGAGGGGTTAAATAAAGAATTATTCAAAAAAAAAAAAATCAAATACAAATAAGGTTGTGTGTCATTTAGTTTAGTTTCATTTTTAATGGTTATTACAATGGAAAAATGTATCTCATTTAAATTATTTCTGAAGACAATCATTCAGTCGGGATGTTAGATTAAATGATACTATTTTATCTCTCATCTTTAAAATTCACTATATGAACTGTGACATTTAACAGGCCTCAGCCACCAATCAAATTCAATGGTAGAACAAGACAGTAACTTATTATTTTAAAGAAGATTATAATAATTCATTGAGCTAATTTACACCTTCAGCTTTTTATCAATGTCCAACCTCTGAAACAGCCTAGAACATCGGCTTATCAAATTCCGGGATATTGATAAGCGATGGACTGATAGGAGTTTGTGAAAATAATTGAGAACTAATCACTTTGATTACTTTGTATCAATGCTTTGTCTTTCTCCATTAGGTCTTTAATATAGACCTTGCATCTTGACAATAATCTGCCTGCTAAACTGATTGTTGTAATTCAATTTAAGTACTGTTTTTGGTTCTCTGGATATAGCTGACCCTATCTAAATATAAACCTTAATAACATGATAAGAGGCTGACTATAGGCAGGTGTTTTAATCCAACTTCAATATGTTTAGATATGTCATATTCTACAGAGAAAAAAATGTGTCAAACAGGCACTTCCTACACTGGTAATTATTTTCACACATCTACATATCTGTGGGTGGAATTACTAATTTTGCATTGCCTATACTGAATAACTTTGTGTTTATCCTCTAGAAAGCATTTCACTGCACTAGCCACAGTGTATGAGAAAGAATATTTCTATAAATAAAATGGACATGTTCCCTCATTCACTGGTTACTGACATTCTGCATGAGGTAGCATTTATTCTAGGCTGTTTTAGGATATGGTGCTACAACCTGTAGCTCAAGGGGAATTTGCAAGGTGAATATGCAGAGACTAGATTTAAATGGCCAATTTCTTAGGGTGCATTGGGAGTCTCTCGAAGAGTGAACATATAGATTAGTGTTCTGATGGAGCAGACTCAATATAAACTTTCGGGTTCCAGGTTGGATAGGTAAGTGTAAGGATGAATCAACAGGATCTTTAAGGTAACTATTTGTAAATTCAATTCAGCATCAGCCTTTATTCATTATCATTCACAGACCAAGCAGCTCAATAAACAGTTATGGTGTGCAGACTGGAAAACTGTGAGTTAGATTTAGAAAGCTAGAAACATTGTTTTTTTAAATCACAACTATTTTGAGTACTCTCTTATGCACATGGCAATGTGTAATAAAGTTAAGAACTGACTGAAATATTGCCCTCTGCTTTTTCAGAATTCTCTTAGGAAGAAAACCTCTAATGGGCTTGTATCTCCACTTCTTCAAACAAAATATACCTCTGTGATAATACTATATTCAAAACACTCCAAACATCCTAAACACTATAGTCCACTGTATTGGTTTTGGGGCCATGTGGTTCGCCAGTGTAATCTGTCAAATAATTTTAGAACTCTTTGACAACTTACCTGGGTCCTGAGGCCTTCTACGCCATGTCAGGTCTTCTCCTGCGGATGTCTGGTGGTTTTATTCATAGGCAATATGTGCATGGCTGACATGGGTCAGCTAACACTCAGCCAACAAGTGTCGCCCTACTTGGCTTTGCTTTGCTCACAGGAGCTAACCAGATTTATCTGCAAGGAGAATCCATAAATAGGGGCTGAAGCGGTGGGTGCTTGGCTGGTCCCAGGTTTGTTATCAAACCATTTTGAAACAAAATGACAAATTACACAAGAATATTTCAAGGTGACCCTTGACAAAATAACCACAACAGTGGACTGTCATTGTATGCTGTTTTGATTGTTCCCTTAAGAGCATGCTTGCTTGTTGGTTATTTAGAAATTCATTCATTCCGCATGTGGACAGTTCTATCTACAGGGTATCCATATTCCTGGTTGCAAGTGTAGTTATTTTCAGTGTTCCCATGAGATATTCAAACAATCTTTTCAACAATTCCTAACCTGTGAACTACATTGCTCTACTATACAATAAATACCTAACAATAAAAGGATCTATATTCCAAAGAGAAAATAACAAAAATTTACAAAATGGATTTCACATAAAGACTAAGCCAGACGTGGAATTTAGTATTTTTATGAAACAGCTCTCTGCACAATTAGAGATAAAGAAGAGAGATTCAGATTGAGTATACAGGTTAATGCACAGTATGCCAAATCAAAATGAACACATTCAGCATCTGTCTACTTTACCAAGTATAATTGGGCTTGTGTAAATTGTACAAAAACAGCCCTCTTCAAATGTAGATTATAATTGTTATTGCTGTCAAAATACTTTGTGTCTTCATTTTTAGATCCGGATAACACCTGTATCTGCAGCCTAACTAATACATGGTGTATGAACAAAAAACAAAATTATTGAGGAGGTTTTTTTTTTTGTACCCAAATAAAAATCCTGGAATTAATTCACTAAACAGATAATTGTGCAGAATTGACAAAGTCATTTCAAATGTTAGATTGAAATAGCCAGTCAGGAAAAACAAAATCCAACTTTTTCAAATGTTATTTCTACTGAATCTAGGTAAGGGAATAAGCCCCATTAATTCATAATTGTATGTGTTAATTGCACCCACTTCCCTTTTGAATCATATAGTTTGTTGTTTGAAACCATCACCTACGTTGAAGTGTTTTAGCCCAAAATGCACTGATTACATTTTGACTAAACAACACTTTTGTTTATATTTAAATGTTTCATGAATCTATCCAGAAGCCCATGTATCCTGTTTATTAAGAGTGTCTAACCCCTTCTCCCTTCTGAAGGAGGTCTCACATGCACTATCGAAGGTGTGGAACATTTTATGCCATAGCAATTGTCATTTGGCCTCAAAAACGCAGCCAAGACAACAAAGCCTTCCTCTTTGGATTTAAAGCCCTTCTTATTGTGAACTTTCTTGGTCCCTGACCCCTGTCTGATTCAATTGAACAATTAACCAAGCTCTCGATTACATCATGCCTCTATCCAGAGTATGACAATAGCATATTCAAGTTAATTCTACTGACAACAATTAACTATAAGTTCAGACAAGGTTCCTAACCTCTGAGTCAAGAACCTTACTGTGACCTTGTGTTACTTTAATCAATCCCATTTGTTAGAACAGACATATTCATCAGACCCAAGAACATTAACCACAATAATATAATTCACATTGCGGTATTGTACGGTCCTTTGACGATAATAATAAGAGTGAACTGACTGTGTTTTGCTATATGTATTTTGTCATTATTTATTTACACTTCACTAAGCTATTTTTTTCAGTTGAAGAATTAATACACAAGTCAAAGCCATCTATATAATTCAGGTACCTAAAAAGAGCACTAACTAACCACTAACAGAAGGTAACTTGCAGTTCGTATTTTACTGTAAGTCAGATATACTAACAAACTGTGATTTCTCTTTTCTTTAATGTGTGATTGTGGATGCATTTTCATTTTACCCTATTAAGCTGCTGGATAGACAATTGCACAGCAAGGTTAAACAACTTTTGATTAATAGACTGGGCTGATTCTATAGTTTGTTTAAAGCACTTTTATTTTATTGAGGACATAATAAAGCTGCTGGATAGGCAGTCTCACACCAAGCCAAACAGGCATGGGATACAGATTTGTGTCCTATGACTCCATTCAGCCGGGAATGGAAACTGTGGGCCAAGTCTTTGAACTCTGCCAAACTATAAAAATATGTATTTTATGCTCGAGAACTCTACCGTCAATGTCACCACACGCATCACTAATACATTAAATACTATTTATTTTAAAACTGTTAATACTGCCAGTGCATTCCATGGCAATAAAAATTATTTGGGGGTCTTTGGAAAAGTTGGCAATTTGCAGAAAACACATAATTTTCCTTTTGTAGTTTCTATATTTATATTTGTTGCAAACATACATAAGGAAGAGAGAAATAGCTTATTTTATAAGTGAGTAAAACAATTTCTAGCTAACCTTGGGTATACTGGACACTTTTTGTCAGCATAATTCTGTCACCTTTCCTGCACAGTGGAATTATTATGTTATTCATCAAATCAAAGATACTGATTGACTTCTAAGATCACATGATCCTTGCAGCCATGTTTTTTGTTTTATCATTACAAATATTTATTCGGAGAGGCACTTTTTTCAGCAGTCCACTAGGGATTTTCACCTCTGATTTCCAGAAGCCATTTCACTATTTTTTTAAAAATCATCTTATTAGTCACAAGAAGTGACCGAACAACATTTCAACAACTTTAGGGGGTCAAAATGTTGCCAGGAGACTTGTCATAGCTGTAATCAAGGTGTTTAAAGTCAAATTGTCAAAAATTGTCAGGGTAATTCACTAAACACAGGATTCCGTTGAGATGGACAACATTTGGTGAAATGGCCAAATTCTGACTGGGAGATACCTAGTGAGACCAAGAGTCATGGAAGAGAAGGTGGACAGTGATCTGTCCAACCCCATGATTTATAGTCCCCCACTGAATGTCCATGGGAGGAGGCACACTAATGAGAGATGAGGAAGACCAGCCACTAGTTTAAATGTTGTAGATATGCCAGCACTTGCAGAATAGCAGGTAGGGGCAGTAGGGAGGTTGCAATCCATCGTTAAAGTAATATGATGGTCATATTGACCCTCGGAAGCTTTCTTTTGCTTTTGTTTACATTTTAATGTAACAGCTGGCTAGAAAGCACTGGCCAGCCACCTCATGGTTAACCCTTGCACTGTACCGTACATCACCCAGTGGTTTCACCACATTTGTTACTGGGCCATTCAGACTTTATTGAATAACCCAGAAAATCTTCAGCTGGTAAATAAATCAATGAAATCACCTCACAAACCCGTAATCAATTCTAGATTAAAAAAACAAACAAACAAACAAACAGGCATGTGCACACACAAACACACAGAGCTGAATGGAGACATTATCAAAAGTTTGTTGATAAACAGCTGAAACCATGACATTAATAAGCTGCTCATGAAAGCTGATTTTATGCTGCTGATCAATATTTGAGCCAAAAAGATTAAGTTCTTAAAGAGACGGCTGCTGTTTTCATGTGTAAGCACTATTTTGGCATGCAAACAGTTTTAGTAAAGACAGAAAACATGCATATGGCATCTCCTTTTGGTGAATTAATTATTGTGCACCACCTGTGGTAGTAAAGGGTAGTAAAGGGGGCTATTCCCATCGGATCCCATTAAGGGAATTTTTTTGAAGTGTATGCCAATAAAAGTTACAACCTATTATGAAGGTGTGATACATTTATAGAAATATAAAATCTAAGACAAGTTTACAGAAAAATACAATTAAATAACACAAACATATTTTATCATGCTGCTGTAACATAAATAATCCAGAATGTATGGGAACCTTGTAATAGAGAATCTACGCGTTTGAAAACCATATGACAAAGAGATATCGTAATCACCTGCCATATATTTTACTGAGCTAAATGTGTCACGCCCCCTAACTGGAGTAGAAAGGCAGATTAATGACTTGGATAGACTATTACATTTTATGGAAGCTGGTCACACTTAGCCCCTTTTATTTCAGATTTAAAAAAAATGCTGCCCCCTGCCACATCAAAAAATAATTAAGTTTACTAATTTTCTGTTTAACATGCGTGCCATATAAAAAAAACACTTTCTGAATTATCATGCCGAGAGCTCTGTGGCAAACTAGCAATTAATTTTAAAATTCTACACAATGAAGTCCAATTAATTTTAAGAAGCTGTTGCACTGTCTAAAGGTGTTGAGTGTTAGGATTAGGTATTGATCAGATTGACAATGAAAGATGCATGTTCTCCCTGAGCTGCTAAAAAAGCAATATATATTTACCCAAACAGCAGCAGAGCCTGGAAATATTAGTGGGATCATTTTAATAATAGAGATGTGGGCATATTTCCTAATTTACTATCCTCAGCACAATGTCATTTATACATGAATATATATATATATATATATATATATATATATATATACTGTATATACACACACACAAACAGTGGTGGCTCTAGGCTTTGCGAGGCCTTAGGTGAAACACTAACACCATTAGTGAAAAGAAAATATGGGTTGACTTGAGTATGTATAAGAAGCTGTAGATATACTGAAGGGTGGGCTTGCAGTGTTGGATATAGAGAGCTAGTCTATGTATTCATCGTTCAGAGGCTTGCATTGTCGCGGCTCACTGTGCCGCTGCGTTGTTAGCTCCCTGACTATAGTTATGAAAAAAATTTGCAATAAACAAATTGAAATTTGCACGATTACGCGGTATGGTTGTAGTGCTGATGTGAAGGGGTTATTGGAAACAAAAATTAAAACTTTGGTTATGCTTTTAAAAAGTCAGTCACAATGTGTGTATATCTGAGTGTGTCTTGCATTGTCTACCTGTGTATATGCCTGAGAGAGTGTCAGACAGTGAGTGTTCTTGTATGTGTATGTACGTTTCTGGGAGCACGTGTTTTTTTGTGTCTGGGACTGTATGTGTGGGGGGTAGCTGCTTGAGATGTTTTGTGTATGTGGGGCGGCTGCCTTTGGCATTTGTGCACTGTGTTCATGGTGAAGCTATGTTTTATGACTGTGTGTATGATGATTGTCTTCAAGGGGTGACTGTGACAGGGAGAGTGTGACAGAGCAAGGGGATGTATGAGACAGGGTTGGGGTGTGAGTGTGACAGAATGAGGGAGGGCTTAATATGACTGGATTGGAGGGCTTAGTGTGACAGGGTGATTGTGACAGAGCGAGGGGAGGTGAATTCGGCATGATTGGAGATGAGTGTAGATCAGGAGGATCTCTTTTGAATGTACGGGGGTGGCGACAGTGTGTATAGAGTGGTGACAGTGTGTGTGGAGGGGTTACAGTGTGTGAAGGGGGCTGATTGGCTGGAGATCTCTGCACTCGGCAGAGCTGCCACAACGGCGGTGATTGACACTCTCTATCAGAGCAGGCTAAGATGGACTGAGTACCCGACCGCGTAATGGACCGAGTACCCAACAGTCCAGTCCAGTCTGCCCTAAGGTGATTTAGGCGGCCACGAGGCCCAAGTCAGCACAAATTAGAGTCGCTTCTGTATATACAGTATCTCACAAAAGTGAGTACACCCCTCACATTTTTGTAAATATTTATTATATATTTTCATGTGTCAACACTGAAGAAATTACACTCTGCCATGGTTTAGATAGTTGAAGGGACAGCAAATTGACACTGTTCTACAGGTTGTACACTTAATACTTTACAATACAATGTAGCAGAGTGTAATTTCTTCAGTGTTGTCACATTATAATATATAATAAAATATTTACAAAACTGTGAGCGGTGTACTCACTTTTGTGAGATACTGTACATACACACATATATATATATATATATAGAATATACAAAAGGAAGGCTTGCACTCACGGTCTGTATAGTGAAATATCTTCTTTATTCCAAAATTTTTAAAACATGATATAAGTCATCGACGTTTCAGCCATCTATTGTGGCTTTCATCAGGATCAGTTTAGCACTAAACTGATCCTGATGAAAGCCACAATAGATGGCTGAAATGTCGATGACTTATATCATGTTTTAAAAATTTTGGAATAAAGAAGATATTTCACTATACAGACCGTGAGTGCAAGCCTTCCTTTTGTATATTCTATTATTATCTTTGGCTATGGCTTTGATGCACCCGGCATTATATCAATAAATATACTTGAAAGTGTGTGTGCAGGGCACCAATGGATTCTATATATATATATATATTTGTGCTCGGAATTTAAATACGTAATGGATAGTAACTGTGAGCAAAGTTGGTTGTGGTGTGCCGAAACCAACGTACGAGTGGGCCTGTAAATAAAAGAGGGCCCACCAAGGAGAATGTAATTATAACAGGGTGTAGGTGGGTGGGAACAATCAGCTGAAAGGCAGAGGTGAGTAGGGGCTGGGAGTTTAAGTAGGGGACTTACTCCTCCCACAAATTCAGGCCTCCACAAGTTCAGGCCTTTTAACTTGTGCTCGGAATTTAAATACGTAATGGATAGTAACTGTGAGCAAAGTTGGTTGTGGTGTGCCGAAACCAACGTACGAGTGGGCTTGTAAATAAAAGAGGGCAAAAAGATAAATTCGAGAAATACACACTTAATTGCATTTTTTACAAAACCAAGTTGCTGAAAGCTTGGCGAAGCTCTTTCTCCGGCTGTGGAATATATGCAGTATATATGGAGGATTTCCACCGCCCCAGTCTCTTGATGATATGGACCGGTGTCCATACGGAAGGAGTGCCTAGAGAATGCAATCGGGTTGTGTCCGAGCTTAGATAACAGAATTCTGATATGAACCATCAATTTTGCTGTGGTTAACGGGTGCCCTTGTAGTGTTAAGAGCGGAGAGTCCAGTAGGTGACCGTGCAGAGTTGACCGTAGGTGGTCTAGTACTTTTACCGGACACCAGGCATTATCAGTAGGGAAGAGAGGAATTATAGTAGGGTGTAGTGACCGGTTGGTTTTAGTTGTAGGGATCGAAAGTTGGTAGTGATCCTGTATTTTAGTGAGGTGTGATATTTTAAGTCTTAGCTTCGTATCTCCTTGAAAAATTACGGTGAACTCTCTAGGTCTGAGAAAACCGTAGAAAGCGAGATATAAAGCAGATTTGATCACCGTATTTGTGCCGATGTCGAATGGGGCTGTGTCAAGGAGATTGCTAAGTGACCTGAAGATAGGCCCATCTATAGGTAATCTAATGGTAGAGAGTGGAGGTGAAACCTTTGATATTCCTTTCAAAACCTTTTTGACGGGGTATGAAGACAGGAAAGGTGTGTTAGGAAAAAAAGGTGAGGCTGTGGTGCTGGACCCCCGTGAGATATAGTTTAATGGTGTTGTGAGATAGTTTAAGGTGTAGGTGGAAAAAAGAGGCAAAAGCCACCATGGTTTGAATAGAGAAGTCACCTTGTAAACCGAACTCTGCTGTGAATTTATTAAATATATTAAGAGCCCTATTGTAAGTGATAGCCGTGTTTGGTGATAATGCTTGGTGAGTGAGTGCTCTAGCGTGGTTCAAGAGTGTGCTTAATCCAGGATTAGATCGTGGAACCGTGGTGTCCTGGATGGTTGTAGGTGAGCCGTTGGGAGTGCCTGAGAAAATGCCTGAAATTGAGAACGAGAGAGAGCGTCAGCGGCCGTGTTGTGAATACCCGGGATGTGAAAACAAACTAAGTGAAACTGGCCGGATGCTGCCAACCAGGTCAGCTTGCGAATCAGCCGCATGATGGTCAGGGAAGATGATCGCCCTTTGTTCACGATTTCGCAAGCTGCCGAGTTATCAGAGTAGCATCTGACTGCCTTGCCAGACCAGAGATGACCCCAGGTGTGTGCGGCCGCCACAATGGGATAAATTTCAAATAGTGCTGAGGTCTCTCTGAATCCTGGCAAGGCATCCATATCAGTGGGCCAATGGCCCCTGAACCAGTGGTTCCCAAAAATGGCTGCAAAACCGGTATTGGCTGCTGCGTCTGTGTGGATGATGGGTGAAGAGGTGGAGAGAGGGGGAATAAACATGGAGATTCCATTCCAGTCCTTCAAAAACTTCCCCCACATAGCTATGTCAGCCTTGGCGTGGGGGTCCAAAGAAACTGTGCCAGAGTCCGGAACTCCGTGCAGCAGGCAAAGGAGTCTGGATATGAAAGACCTTCCCTACGGAATGATGCGCATCGCAAAGTTCAGGGATCCGAGAAGGGACTGAAGTTCTTTTCTAGTGCAAACATCATTCCGCAGGAACAAGTCATCTCCCCTCTCAAACGTGACAGTTTGTCGTGGGGGAGGCTAGCTCTGAGGTTAACCGAGTCCAGTTCTATCCCCAGAAAGGTCAATTTAGTTGTGGGGCCTATAGTTTTGGCTGTGGACAAAGGGACTCCAAGTGTGGAAAATAGTGCAGTAGTGCTTCTGATTGCTGTGGGTGAAGGTGACCCTGGCTCTATTAGTAAAAAGTCGTCGAGGTAGTGGATAACGGAGTGACACCTGGTGACGTTCAGAAGCAGCCAGCATAGTGACTCTGCGAAAATGTCGAACAGTTTGGGGCTGCTTCGAGAACCGAAAGTGAGTCGTGTAGAGAAGTAATATTTCCCTCGCCATTTAACACCGTGTAAGTGCCAGAGTGAGGGGTGCATGGGTAGTAATTTAAACGCGTTTGTGATGTCCGTTTTGCTAAGCCAGGGTCGATTACCAGATGATATGATGGACTGTATGGCGTCGTCGATGGTTACGTACTGAAGTGAGAATTTGTCTGCTGGAATGAGTGCGTTTATGCTTGGAACAAAAGAGGAGTGCGGTGCCGATAAATCAATAATTAGACTTTTTTTTTTTTTTTTTTTTTAGAATATTTGTGAATAGCAATACCAATGGGGTTAGTGTGCCAGGAGGAGAATGGTGAAGAGGTGAAGGGGCCGATCATGAAACCGTTGGTGATTTCAGAGGCAATGAGAGTGTCTATGGAGACTGGGTCTAAACGTGCTGACTGGAGATTAGGGCATTCTAGTGTACCTGGGGGAATGGCTACAATACCCGTGAGAAACCCTTTAGTGAACCCTGTGGTGAGATAATCCACCAGATGATTAAGCCTGGGATCCCTTGTCTTGAGCACCACAGAGATATCACCATAATTGAATGCCTTGTTCTCAAGTACATCCTGTGAGGCTATGAGCAAGGACACCAGACACACATCCTTCCCGTCTAGGATATCTTTCCTGATAGAGTCAGGGACGGAGTGTGCTGGTGACTCAAATGGTGTAATGGCTGTGCCCGGTGCTGGAGGGGGGAGTATAGGAGGGCATGTTGGTATAGTAGGTACAGCCGTGAAAGCGACTGGGACTACCGTGGTAGTACCTGGGGAGGAGATGGCGCTTTCCACCTTAGATAGCCTGCTATTGAGGGTCTGTAGATTGGCCAAGATCTCTGCCAGGGTATCCTGGGTGGCCGTGCTGTTGCTTGGTGGTTGTCCTTGAGAGCTAGTCCCTGGCCTGGGCTCGGGGGCTTGGTGAGTAAGTAGCCTATAAAGTTCAGCCTTCCTAGCTGTGACCGGAAAGGGGATTCCCCTGAGCCTAAGCTCGGCCGTAATTTTGGGACTAGTCCATGCTCTCAAGGACGTGGGGGTTGAAAGAGTGAGTGATTCGCCTGGAGACCCGGGTCTGGTAGGCGTGAATGGAGTTTCTTCTGTCAATTCTTTGGTTGGAATAGGTTCTTGGGACATTCTAAAAGGAATGATTATGTGAAAGATATATTAGAAGGGGCGTAAGGTAAGTAGGCGGGGTATGTGGGGTGGTGTATATGGAAGAACTGGACTGTAATGCTAGATGCCAAAGCGAAAAACTTAACTGTTGAATGTTTGGATAGGTGAGGCCCTGCTAATGCCAAGTGGCGGTGAGAGGCTCTACCTATGATTTGGCTTATGACGTAGTTGCCACAGACGTGGTGGCGGGATGTTGGCCTCTCGGTGACAGTAGAGAGAAATCAAAACGTGTGGCCGTGACAGGTGAGGCCCTGACTAGCGCCCTGTAGTAGGGCATGCAAGGCTTGTAACTATGATTTGGGCGTGGGGCCGTACCTCCGTGTTGAGGTGGGGGGGGATGGAAGGCCTCGCTGGGACGAGTTTTCTGATAGGGTGCGCTAAGGCATTAGCCTAGACCCTGTAGCCAGTTCGATTGTATATTTAAGGATAAGGTGAGAGGACTGGAATGTTGTGTAGATACTAACCTTGACTTCTTGCGAATGGTATCTGGAACCTTCTGGTGGTAATAAGTGTGGTAAGTCTCGTCTTATGCGGTCCTTGAGGAAGAGTCCTGAGGCTTTAAGACAGATGTTGACGTATTTATGCGTATCGTGGTGGCGTATGATTTGAATTGGGAGTAGGTTGTTTGTTAGGGGCGCAACGTGAGATCCTGCATTGAGGGATCTGGAAGGTTTAAGTGTGTGACTGGGCTGAAATAGATATTTGTGAGAAGGCTGGATGAGGCCTTGGGGTGACGATTGGACGTATTTGGGTATAGACGTAAGTACCTGAAGGTATGGCTGAGTACCGGGTCAGGTTTTGGTGTTTTCCGGAGCCTGATGGCTGTATGACCGTATGTCTGAGTAGAAATAATAGTAAAGAATTAACGTACCGTGGGCGTAAGCCTGTGGAAAAGTAGTAATGAACTTGAGACCGTGATAGGTTTTATATGAGGTGTAGTAACAAACGAGTTGTGAACTATACCTTGGTTTGACATAAAGAAATTACGTTATGCGAAACGGTTTAACTGTGTAGAACCGGGGGAAGCCTAGAATAATACTGGAGCTAAGGGTTAACCGAAGAAAAATTCCATAGTTAACGACAGGTGTGGAGGTAAGTAATAAAACCCAATATGTAAACATTTTAGGCCTATGGCTTTATAATGCAAAGTGATAAAATACAATACCTGTTCCTGTAATAAAAGACCTTGAAATAAACAACTTTAGCGCAGAAAAAGCGAGAAACCGATGCAGTCTGTAAAGCCAAAAATATGTGACAGCGTGATTATATGGAAAATGAATAGTACAGACGTTTATGTGCCGGATATTGTGTTTATAAACAGTATTTATTAGTATATGTGACAAAATGAAGTGTTTAATAGGTAAATGTGTGTTGTGGCAAGGTCATAGAGGCTTTCTATGTTAGTAATAGATTGGAGTGCTCTATTCCCAGCATGTTGGGGTTAATTGGTGGGAGTCACCCCTTGAATGTTATATACCAGGTGAATGTAATTAACCAGCACTAGGGTTTTAAAAGGTTAGCCTCTGAAGATATCAGAGAGTCTAACAGCTGGGAGAGAGGAGGCAGTTAAGCCTGAGACAAAGGTACTGTGTGAAACCTGCTTAAAGTGCTGTATTTCATTTTGTTTAAAACTGGGAACTAGATTAGCTGGCCAGTTGGATAGTTAGTAACACTGTTGTTTAGTAAGTCTCCAAGTTGGAGTAGGATTTATTTTCTTTTTGTTTTATTTTGTGGGAGAGCACAACCTTGTATATATTGTGGAAAGTGACAATAAACTGCAGTACTATTTTATCCTGACTGTTGCATTTGAAGTTTGTGACGAGCCTGGCCATCCTGCCACAGTGTATAGAAACCGTACGTTTATGATAGACATGGATATTTTAAAAAGTAGTAAAACAAATTAGCTGGTTAACATAGAAAGAAAATCACAAGGCAGATTTTTAAACAAGCTAATTATATCCCCAAACTGACAAAAAAGGTATCAGTAGCAATATGACCGAACAGGGAATATACGTAAAGAAAAGTAGAATTCGTGAAATAGAACTTAGTGCATACTGTAGCCTATTTGAATAAGAACCAGCCGAATATGGATTTAGAGCAAGGTGTTTTTGTGTTTTAATCGTACGAAATAGATTGGTCCTGGGTGACCAAACGGAAATAAGAGAATGCCCGTAATAATATTACTGTGTATATAAATAATAATAGATTCGGTAGTTTCCGTACGAATATGTAAAAGCAGTGATAAAGTGCCGAGCGTTCGTCTGTTTTGGCGTGAACACTGAAATCGGTTAAAAAAGCGTGTATTTGTACGAATATGATAGAGGGAGCCTACCCCTACGTTTTTAGGCCCGAACGGCGGGAAATAGCGGGGCGCTATTTCCTACGCCTAACTTACGTGAACGTGCCGGTCTCGTGACCGGAAACCGGGTACCTTGACCGGGAACCGAGTGGAAGGCCTCAAACGGACGGAGGACTGGTCAGGACGTCTGACTGCTGGAAACAGGAAAAAATTCTGGAGGGAAGCTGGACAGGAAGTGCTGGTTGCTATGGGGACAAAACAATCAGCTGAAAGGCAGAGGTGAGTAGGGGCTGGGAGTTTAAGTAGGGGACTTACTCCTCCCACAAATTCAGGCCTCCACAAGTTCAGGCCTTTTAACATATATATATATATATATATATATATATATATGTGTGTAAAGTGGATATTTGGACAGAACAGATTTTGTTTTTGGGTAATGCACTGTTCAGTATTATGTATTTTCAATTTAAAAAAATAAAATAACATTTCGTATTATGCAACCCCCAACAAAACTCTTACTCAAGAGCTGACACTTGCTTTGGTACAAATATTCAGTTTACTGTAATTGGAAATAAATGGAACAATGTAGTAAGGTGTTTTAGTCAAACACAATAGCATTCCTGCTATGACTAGGGGCGGTGTTTATCTCCAGTTCAAAGTGACAAGGCCATGTTTTATATTGCAGACGGTGATAGAGATCCATTTTATTTGAGCGCAGTTTGATTTTGTTCAATCTGGCATCAAAGATTTATTTTTTCCTAAAAGATATTACAATGGGCACAAGATGACGATAAAGTTATTATGTCAACATTGTCTGTCAAGTTGGATTAGGTTAGTTAAAATGTATTTTATAACAGGAATAGGATATACAAGTTATCCAGCATCTTGCTGGCATGTCATTGACACAATTTGACTAGTGACATGTGCAGCCAGAAAAGGAATTGGTTCTTCCCAGTTGACATACAAGCCAGGGTGACAGTCTTCCCCGTGAGACAGTCAACAATGACTTCTCATGTGCAGAGTATCCATCTGCTGAATATCTCTGGCACTGATTTAAAAACCCTTGTACAACAATTGGCATAATGCAGGTCCCACTCAAACTGGTGGCCCTTTCTACAGGGTTGAAATCTGATCTGGACTGATTTGGTGTGTTTTCCGGATTCCATATTTTACTTTAAATGCTATTTTATTTTTGCATGTATAACAAATGAGCTTATCTTTTTGCAAATTAATGGTGGCCCATTAAAACCTGGAATCATTCAAAGGATTTTTTAAATGCTTTTAATCTATAATGTTCTTGTGAGTCTAATAACAGTTTTGGGTTTAACATTAATTTACTAGATAATATTTTACTTTTTATAACCTTTTCCCTTTTGTTATTCTTTGGTCATCTTGTTTTAGTCTTCTAGAGTTCTTGACGTGTCTTCTGCTGACCCAGTGCAGTAAAAATTTACATTTTCATTTTACAAATTATCATTTACAGTGGTATTTCTTGACGGGTTGTTTGTTTGCTTATTATTTATGTTTACACTGATAATTGTATTTGTTTTTTAGAGTTCTCTTATTATCTAGAGCAGAAAACCAATTGTAACCCGTCCGATGCTTAGTTGCACCTCAGGCCACAAAAAAAAATATTAAAACTCCAAGTTAGATTTATAAAAAATTAACTTGTCAAAGTATACCCACACATAAAATTGGTATAAAAACACACATATTGACTTTAGTCTAAAAGTTGAACATTTTCATGATTTGTTTTTTTATTTTTATTTTTTTTACTTTTCGGCACAGCTGTTCAATTCCTCTGTTGCCAGTGGAGTCACTAAAAGTACTTCTCTGATTAGAATTTAAAGCTCTGCTGCAGACTTTCTTGTAATTAATGAAAACATTTAGGTTGTGAATTCATAATTATACGTCTTTCCACGACATGCTAAGCACTTTAGCCCGAGGTGCCCTCCTGGTCTGCCTGTTTGTTTTATAATGCCATGAGATACTACATTCTGCTCAAGCTTACTGCATCACTAAGCATGGACTTTAAAAACAAGCTACATTTGTGGAAATGCTTTTAGCATGGCCATAAGACATCTGTAGGATAAGGTATAAAGTATATTTTCTAGATTATTAAAAATGAAGGATCTATGTGTTCGTATCTTAAATAGCAACAGCAGAATGTGGCTCAACAGATGTTGGTGGGCTACACGCACCTTGATGGTGAGCAAGGATCATGGGTAGTTTATTAGCATCTGGGATTGTCAAGATTGGCCATCACTGAGCTGGACTCTTTGCAACTATTCTAAATGTGGAGCTCAAGTTTTCCCGTAACATTAGACAATGTTTACACTAATATTGTATTTGTTGGACAGCAGAATTACAGGGATATTGTAAGCACCAAAACAACTTTGGCTTAACAAAGTCATTTTAGAGTGTAGATCATGCCCCTGCAGTCTCACTGCTTAACCCCTTAAGACCACAGGGTGTTTTATGCCATCCCTATCTGAGCGGCTCTAAACGAGGCAGGGCGGCATAGAATGCCCTGGACGGTCTTGCCTCCCACGTGGCCGGCGGCACATGGCCGCTGCAGATCGTGGTGGGGGACTGCAGTCTGCAACTTCTGATCGCAGTGACAGGTATTTACCATGTGTCAGCTGATTTAAAAAATTTTAAAAAAGCATTTTCCCTCTGCAGATCGTGGTCGGGGGACATGCTTGGCCATGATCTGCAGAGTATGATCGCAGTGACAGGCTGTCTCTGCGATCTGATCGCAGAGACAGCCTCTCACTGCGATCTGATCGCAGTGACAGCCGGTCACTACAATCAGAGTTACTATGTATTACAACGATGATATCGTCAGTGAAAGTGAAGT
Organism: Pelobates fuscus; assembly: GCF_036172605.1. Classification (NCBI taxonomy): domain Eukaryota; kingdom Metazoa; phylum Chordata; class Amphibia; order Anura; family Pelobatidae; genus Pelobates; species Pelobates fuscus. The sequence goes on along the minus strand of NC_086322.1, from coordinate 39,699,945 downwards.
TTTTTGCATTTTTCACACACAAACGGCACTTACACTGTCGGTATTATTGCTGTAATACTTTTTACTGTTTTGAAACACAAATATTTGTGTTCAGCAAAGTCTCCTGAGTATAACAGTACCCCTCATTGTGTTTTCTATTGTGTTTTCAAAAGTTAGAGTCAAATATAAGGCTTGCGTTTCAGTTTTTTTACATTGAAATTCGCCAGACGTTGCATTTGAGACCGTATGGTAGCCCAGGAATAAGAATTACCCCCATGATAGCATACCATTTGCAAAAGTAGACAACCCAAGGTATTGTAAATGGGGTATGTTCAGTCTTTTTTAGTAGCCACTTAGTCACAAACACTGGCCAAAATATACTTTGGCTAGTGTTTGTGACCGAGTGGCTACTAAAAAGGACTGGACATACCCCATTTTCAATACCTTAGGTTGTTTACTAATGAAAATGGTATGCCATCATGGAGGTAATTCTCATTCCTGGGCTACCATACAGTCTCAAAAGCAATGTAACTAATCTGGCGAATTTCAATGTGAAAAAACTGAAAAGTGTAACATGCAATATTTGACCCTGTAACTTCCCAAAACACCATAAAACCTGTACATAGGGGGTATTGTTTTACACGTGACACATTGCTGAATACAAATATGTGTATTTTATTGCAGTAAAAGCAAACAGTATTATGACATTCACAGTTAAAATGTCACATAGAACTAAGAAAAATGTTCTCTCATTTTTTTAATATTTTATTCATATTACACGATGTTCCATACCTAAATATTTGATGTTAAATGAAAGCCCTGTTTTCCCTGAATAAAATTATATATAATAAGTGTGGGTGCATTTAATATGAAAGAGGTAAATTATTGTTGCACAGATATATAGTAAAATTCTGTGATTTGTTTACATTTTTTGGGGATCACAACTTGTACATTTGGCTGTGGTCTTAAGGGGTTAATTCAATGACATTTCAGAGTTAAATCAATGTTTCTGTTTATGCAGCTCTAGCCACACCTCACATAATCAACGTGAAAAATGGTTTCATTTTCTATCAGCTCTTACATCACAGTGTGTTTAATTTAAGGAAGTGGTTCTGGTGTATAGGAGATAAGAACGTCTAAAATAAAGTTGTTTTTCTGCAGAGAGTATATCTTTAATAAGGGTATTTAAAGCAAGATCATTCATAAATATTAATGTTTGTGTTTTGATTGTTTAAATGGAATCTCACCCACTGTGAAATAGTTTCTAATGTGGAATCAACAGAATAAAGAAATGGATCTGTGCCAAAACTTTTGAAAGGTTTATAAGGGAAAGCAGCAGCCTTTGACATGCATAATACATTTCTATGGCTGCTTTGTGGCTTAATATGGTGTGCTCGGGGAACTTGGGATACTGATATCAAATACAATAATAGCACAGCAGTATACATTTGTATTACATATCAAACCTGAAAGTAAAATCAGGATTGTGTCCATTTTCTCCTTAAAAGTTACACTGTAGGATAAATGACTATTTTGCCTGCCCCTCCAAGAGTTTATTTTTACTGCTCAAACTTTATCTTTCCTTCTATATGTTTTCCCCAAATGAAGCCTCAACGTTTGGACTTAAACACTAGCACTAGACATGTATCCTTTGCGTATCCTATTACCTGGTTTCATATGGTGAAGTGGTGGGTATGCTCTTGGCAAGTAGATGCTGGGCACATTGTGTACTATATATCTTTATGAGATGGGTACTGGTTGAGTAAACACGTAAACACGTAAACTATCATAGTTTGGATATACATCAGCAACTTTCATTAAAAAAAAAAAACAACAATCTATTTCTTCATAATATAGAGATTTTACACGCTACATGAATCATATGCATTATTTAGACAATAACATTTAATCAAATAAAAATTATATTACAAATAAAAAAAATAAAAACTTGCAATACAACTAATTGCTATGGTTTTGATACTGGTTTAAATTTGTCCTAAACTAATATTTCTTGTTCTTTTTTATATTTTTAACCCCTTAAGGACGGTGGGCGTTCTATGCCATCCTTAAGGAGCCGAGCCTAAATGCCGCCATCCACCCCACTTACCCACTTAGTCCTCGCTGTTCCCCCGCTGGCGAACGATGCCTAGACAGTCCCCCCTTGGCAAATTAGGCCCCCGCAGGCCATATGATTGCTCTTAAAGAGCTGTCACATGACTGCGATAGGCATTCATAGTGCTGCCTACAGGGGACTGCCTAAACTGACAGGCAGTCTCCCTGCTTCTGTAAAATTAAAATTAAAATATGTTAATAAATACAAATATATATATATATATATAATGTCATATGAAGTGTATTTTATATTTTTATATAAAAATACATTTAGAATTAAATTACACACGTATATATATATATATATATATATATATATATATATATATATATATATATATATATATATATATATATATATATAAAGAGATAATATAATTTGCTTGCACTATATTTAACCCTGTAAATAAAACAAATAAAAAAACATGTACATGGGGGTTACTGTTGTACTTATGAGACATTGTTGAATACAAATAAGTGCATTTTATTGTAGTAAAAACAGTATTATGACATGCCCAGTTAAAATGCCATGCAGAACTAAAAAGTTTTTAAAAAATCTTAATTTCTCTTTTTTTTCATTTATTCATAATATATTATGTTTTATATACGAATAGTTCATGTGCAATTAAAGCCCTGTTTCTCCTGAACAAAATAATATATAATAAGTATGGATGCACTTAATATGAAAGAGATTAATTACGGTTGAACAGATATATAGCGCAAATTCCAGTTTTTGTTTATGTTTTATTTTGATCACAGCTTGTACATTTGGCTCTGTCCTTCAGGGGTTAAACACACATATAAAGATAAGATAAATGCTTTTCAATGGTTTGCTTTTTGTTTAACTTTATGTGTTTCTTTGCTTTCCAATGACACACAAGGACTTTACTCCCCGGCTGATAACCGCCAGGCTTGGAGAAGCCAAGATTTAGTCATTCTAAGGTCTATGGGCCAGTGGCAATGCTCTCGGCTCCCAGATGTTGCTGCTTGGACCACAACACGATGTTGTTGCCAGGCTTAGAATTACTGTCATGGAAAAAAACGCCTGAAGCTTTGCTGTAGGCATTTACTATCCAAGCTGGGATTAGCAGCAATTGGAAGAACACAGAATCTCATTGACAGCCTGATCAATGACAACATGGTTCTTTATTGACAAGCACATACATTAAAAAACCATTATATTTCCTGTAAAATTGTTACCCATGGGGTCTATGGATGTTCTTATCTATGCAAATAGAATAAGACATTGTGCACTATTGTGGTCTATTGCTGGTATTAAAGAAATGAATAAAAAACTGTTTTCAAAATCAAACAAACCAACACTTTTTATGAGACAAAACCTTTTCAGGATATTTCAGTTATTGTGGCATATAATTTCTAAAAATATTATATGCAGTCATAAATAAATTATAAGAAGCCTAATGTAAAAGAAAAGAAAAATTAACTCTTATTCTAGAGGTAAAATAATTGAATATACCTAGCAATATTCCATCTTGGAATGGGTTTATATTAGCTGAATAGTGAATTGCAGTGATGTGATAAAATTGTTATGATAAAAATTGTTGTAAAAACTTTTTGTTCAGCCTGGCTGGAAATTTTCTTATGCATTTACTAATTTGGCATAAGCGTTTTAACCCCTTTCTTACCAAGCCAAAACTCTGATTCCTATGCTTCATTACAACATTAATAAGGACAATGCTTTTAAAACATGTACCGCATAGCTACCACTGATACATTAAAAGGTTAGTCCAACCACCATGATCACTTCTTTCACAATAAAGGAGCACAATAGTCACCCAGACCTTTTCATCTCAACAAAGTGGTCCGGGTGCAGCATCCCTGTGCTTTTAACCCTTGCAATGTAAAAGGTTGCAATTTTTGAGAAACTATAATGTTTACATTGCAGGGTTAAGTCAGCCTCTACTGGCTGCCATTATGACATCTGCTGATGTATTTTTTTGTTCCAATTAATAACCTCTTTTATTACTATGCATGTGACAGAACAGACAGCAACGAATCAAAGTGTTTATTAAACCATAAGATAGTCAGCATCAGGCTTGTTCCTTTCTTAAAAGGGTTACTTTAACCATCATAAACACTACTGCTGTAATGGCTGCGATGGTAGGAGTGCCCTAGGAGGACAGATGTGACTTTCTTCTGATACCCTAATCCTATACATAACTCAATTTTACATATGAATACAGCTAGTTTTAACTATTATTTATGAATTTCTCCATGTATCTCCTACTACTATAAAAGTTTCAAATGTTTCAATAAGCTAAATTAAGCAAACAAATAGTAACTGTGCATGAAATTGGCTAGAATTATGTAGAGATTGGAAAGTGTGAACTCGGCTCTAAAACAGTGTATTGCACTCTTATGGAGCTTTAAACACACTACATGGTTTCACATACACACATTTTGATAATGCATCAGATTATATATAAACTTAAATGGTCAAGTTTATTTTTCAGTTTTTTTCACTTCTATAAAGCTTAAAAAGATATTATAGTTTAACACCGGACACCAACTTGCCCTGTTACAGTCTATAATTAATGCGACGGTGAGTCTCTTCTTCCTGTCCACCCATTACAGCCTATAATGAATGCGACAGCGAGGCTTATCTTCCTGTCCACTTGAACCTCCCATACCTCCTCCTCTGTCAGTCCCTACATTGGCTTCCCATAACATAAAGGGCTCAATTTAAGATTCTTATACTTACAAATCTCTACATAATGCTGCACCAACATACTTATCCTCCCTAATATACAAGTATGTCCCGTCAAGGTCCCTACACTCTGCCATAGACCTATGTCTATCCTCTGCCCATACTCCCACCTCTGATGCTTGCCTTCAAGACCTCTCTAGGGCTTCACCATTCCTGTGAAACTCCCTTCCCCTCTCTGTTAGACTTTCACCCAGTCTCCATTCCTTCAAAGAATCATTGGAAACTCACTTCTTCAGGAGGGCATATCAATTAAACTGTTAACAGGTTCCTCTCCCTGCACCCTGATTCCTCTCCTGCAACTGTCATCCGAAAAAGAAAAAGACCCTACCACTAAGCCACCAATTAATATTTTTTTTAGCAACCTACTTTTCTACCCTTCCCTTACCTTTTGTGCTCATTGAGCAGGGCCCTCAATCCATGTGTTCCTGTGTATCTAACTTGCTTGGTTACAAATTGGTGTCTATTAATTCTCCCATTGTACAGCTCCGTGAACTTTGTCAGCACTTTATAAATAATAATAGTTTGTTCATTAAAACATAAGTATTAGATGACAACTTTTGACCCTCAAATGAATGGCAAAAAAAGAGAATTCCAAGGGAATAGTAATTCACAAACATCGGGCTGAGTGGGGGTGCCGTTAATAAATACCAATGCACTAATAGTTATTTGTAATGATAATAAAGTTGTTGAACTAATTCCCCTTCGGCTACCAATTATTTTATTTCTGCATTATCTGTTTTACATTTCTCCATTTTGTTTCCTTCATCAGTTGTCCAATACTTTCTGCTGCTTGTACATCTAATTAATCACTTTTTATTTTATTATTATACCTTTAAACTTAGTTTTGCTTGATTCATTTTATCTTTTCGCAAACTATGATATCTCTCAAATAAAGAGTAAATAATAATAAAAACTAGTCGAGAAACAATAGCTACTTATTACATGCTCACAGAGCTTTCAACAAACTACTATGGTTCCATGCAGCACATTCTGAAAATGACTATAATTCAGCAGTAACCAATGTTTGGACCTTTCATTCATCGCTGATCCAATTAATGGTGCTACATATCCCCATGTATGATGGATGGGGTGCTGGACCACGGAACGCTAAGTAGCAATATTTGATAGAGCGTATCCAATTAGAAGAAGCAGCTTGGAATGGATCTGAACAGTGTTGTGGAACTTCTGCATCCATTTAACATACGCATGAATCAATTTGATTGATTGAATTGGGACTAATTTGTAAATCTCTATTAGGAACATATGTAACTTTATTCATATTCCGATTTTTATAGGAACAACTATATAGTCAGCTTTCATGGTGACAATAAACATGTCAGAGTGATGCTGAGTGAAGAAAATACTGCAATAGTTCATTAACTGGAAAATACATTCTAAACAACATTATAATTCTTTTTAGGGGTGGGAGTTGCAAAGGAGCCTTGTCCTTTTCACTATAACAAAATGATAGCTCTGATGCGGAAAATTGATAAATGATATTTGAAAAATAAACGTAATTTTGTCTATTTGAGATGTGTTTCTATCACTTTTTCTAATTCTTTAATTTTTTTCTAACTAAAGGTACTATAAAATGTTCACAAGAGGGGGATTGCAGGATAACACTTACAAGGAAAGGTTAAAGGAACTTAACATGTATAGCTTGGAGGAAAGACGAGACGGGGGATATGATAGAAACATTTAAATACATAAAGGGAATCAACACAGTAAAGGAGGAGACTATATTTAAAAGAAGAAAAACTACCACAAGAGGACATAGTCTTAAATTAGAGGGGCAAAGGTTTAAAAATAATATCAGGAAGTATTACTTTACTGAGAGGGTAGTGGATGCATGGAATGGGCTTCCAGCTGAAGTGGTAGAGGTGAACACAGTGAGGGCATGCATAAGGCTATCCTAAGCATGCGTGGGATAGGCATAAGGCTATCCTAACTATAAGATAAGGCCAGGGACTAATGAAATATTTAAAAAAATTAGGCAGACTAGATGGGCCGAAGATTGCCTATCCCTGGTCTAATTGATGCCAAAAAAAAGTATTTTTAGGTTTAAATGCAGTTTATCACTAGATTAAAAGTGTATTTGTTTTATTTTTTGCATTAAGTTTGCATTCTAAAAATAATAGTTTAGTTTGTTTAAAAAATAGTTTAGCTTTAGTTTGCTTGATGTACAGAAATCATCCTACTTATGTTTGAGTTGTTCATTAAATATTGTTATTTAATAAAATAAATAAGGAGGTAAACAAACTAATACATTATGTTGTGTATATGTGGATGCTATAAGCCTTGTCAAATAGTGCTTGCCCATTTTTTTTCACGAACGAGTTCACTAACCAGTATGACTGTATGACACATTACCATAACATTCGCCAGAGTCTGAAAGATAGTTTTTCTTTTCAACTCCTTTTTGGAACACGGAATACTTACTGCACATTCAGATGAATGAGAGTATCTCTGAGTCTCCTAGCAAACAAAAATCTCATAATAATGTGTAATTTGTAATAATGAATTAGAAATCCACTGCAACATAGCTCACAGAAATGTACAATATACATGGACTTCTCTACGCACAAACATATGTTCTGCAGCCATACAATTCACAATAGACATGTTTAAAAAATAGTTTCATCCATAAACAAATCAATTCGTCCAAATCAAAATCCCTTTAGCCCACACCTGAACGAATGAATCAGTCTCGGAAAAAAATGGGTCAATCGATTATCTTGGGTGTTGAGTAAAGGACTTTTTATTTGGACAAAATGATTAATTTATGGATGAAGCTAATTTTTGCACACCTCTAATCTACATTAGTAGGCAGTGTAAATGCATCTATATCAAGGCTCTGGAGTCTTAAACCTCACAGTAATGTGATATCCTCTGATTACAGTCTAGAGTCGCATTAGGATTCATGCCTTAGTAAATATGCCCAGACAGGGTCTTATGGGTTAGGACAAAGCACATGGCTGATTTGGAGCAACTTTTCAGAATACCTATTTTTCTTTTACGTACAGCCTTAAAACCTAGCACTCTATGCAACCACTTAACGTATAACTGAGTGTATAGTATAGTAAATAGTCCTCTGAGATGCAACCAACTCTACTCAAAAATTTAGTATTTTTTTGTCACCTGAAAATATATTTTTCTTATTGATTTTAACAATCAATGATGAATATGTTAAATTACAATAAAACATGAATTATCACATTATCTTCCTTATCACATCAACATTTTAGTATTCTTTTGTTTTGCTTTGCATCAACATCTTTCCTTTTAAATTCATGATTTAGGTATGATGTTTGCACTAAGAATGAACTGGCAGTCTCAGTGTGTGCATTGTCTTTTACAACAGATGAATCCCAGTAGGTTTTGTATTTATTAAGCATGAATGGTCTTATCCAACACAAACATTAACAGGGAAGAAAAAATAGCACTTGGGTCCACAGAGACATGCAGTCACACTTTAGAAGAAATCAAACCTGATTCCATTGTGTCTTCTCACACAAAACTGTTAATGGATTAAACATGTCCCATAGCATTAGCATGTGCTGTGTTTAAAGGTCATTGTCATGCACTTTGATATTTAAAGTTTAGCTAAAATATCTGCTTGAGTGACATTAACAATTGATATGCCCTTAAGGCGAAAACTGTCAACGTATTCAAGATATTTGGCTGTTAAAGCTCCTCTTTAAAGTGCCACAGAATTCAAGGAACTAAAATAACCTTTGCACCTATGTAGGAGGTAAAGTTATGTGTAAGTTACTTTGGATTTGTCTCTTTGATAAAGTGTAAACTGCTTATAAGAATCACGTTGACTGCTATTATAGCAGGAACGCTCATCTGATCCTCTGTAAGCATTTACTTTAGTGTTTCTCTGTTACTAAATATTTTTTGATATTTTGTTGCATAATTAACCCCTTCCTGACTGGTGACGTACCAGGTACGTCCGACGAAAACGGTAGTTTGCGACCGTGGATGTACCTGGTACGTCATTTTGCAAATCCGCACTTACCTGATCGCTGGAAAACCCCCGCCGGCGATCGCGATCCTGGGGTCTGCCTGGGAGCTCAGGCAGACCCTGTCATGTATTCATCCTCACCTTATGGTGTTTGGAGTGGAAATTGCCTTTCTACCGGTAATTGAGGTGCCGCTCAGGGGTCCTGCACCAGTATTTCAGACTTCTGCAGCATGTTGGTGGCCGCCGGCCGCTGCGGATCCATGCCATATTACAGCCCCACGTCCGCCCATGGTGATGACGGCATTGACGTGCGTGTGATGTCTCGTAAAAGACGCACATGCACATTTTAGGGTCAAAGACCGGTTACGGCCAATCGGATCTGCAGGAGGGTTATTTAAACTCTTTTCTCCTTTTACTCATTGCCCTGTTGTGGTCTCCCTTTGCTGGTTATCCGAGAGAGTGTTCCTGATCGTGTTATATCTGCTATTTGACTCTGACTTTGTTTTGACTTTCCTTATTTCTGGTATCCTTGACTTTTGACTTTCCCTCATCGTTGTGTCTCATTCTGTATCCCTGACCTCGGCAAGTATTCTGACTACTCTTGGATACGTTAAGTCCGGCCATTCTAAGGTCCAGTTAAACGTTATCCTTAGTCCTAGGTGTGATATTATTCTGTGTGCTGGATCAACTAGTAATCCTGAAAGACCCCCACTGCCTGATCCAGCTCTCACGGGCCATGTGATCGCAGGGTCCTCGCAATCATATGCCTGGAATAGCCTTCTTGTGCAGTGTCTGCAGGGGGCCTGTCCGAGCTGTCAGGCAGTTTCCCTAGTGCCTGAATTTTTTTTTACAAAGTTAGTAAAAGTTAAATAAAAGTTTATAAAGTACATACAAAGTACTTAGATCATATATATGCATGATCTAAGTACTTTTACATGCACATAAGCACACATACACCATTATTAAAAGTGTATTTTAAAATTATATTTATTTATTTATATATATACATATATTTAATAAATAAATAGAAAAACATTTTTTATAAAAATTATATAACGGTTTAAATTTGTTCTAACTGTATTTTGATATTAATATACATATATTTTGAAATCAAAATACATTTAGAATGATGTTATAAATACATATATCCCCTTAACGACCGTGGACGTACTAGGTACGCTCAACGAAAAAACGGTTGTTAAGGACCGTGGACGTCTCTAGTACATATTTTATAATATATTATACATATAAAGGAAATAAAAGTGTGTGTGTGAATGTATACACACGTATTATATAAACACACACACACATGGATTCTCCCTACAGTTTCTTGAAGTATGTAATTTTTTGTAATAGAACACAACTAGATAACCTCAGTATATGGAGTCTTTCTTCTTGTCAGGATCGGGACAGGGATCCAACACGCAGAGTACAAAGAGTGGAAAGGTACGTATACCGGGCCTTAGAATGGCCGGACTAACGTACCGAGAGTAAAGAATAGTCAGAGGCAAGCCGAGGTCGAGGGAACGAGAAGACAGATAAGCGAGAGACAAGCCGGGTCAAGGGATAACAGAGAAACAGGGTAGTACAACGAGCCGAGTCAAAACCAAAAGAGCAAACTAGAATACCAGAGCACTGAGTGACTAGACAAGCTAGAACCACGACAGGGCAATGAGCTGAAGTAAGGAGTAAGCTTAAATACCCTGGTTCTAGATGGAAATCACGCCTCTGAAAAGTACCGATTGGATATCGGACATTTGAGTGACAGATTGCTCGTGCTAGCGTCATGACGTCACGTATTGAGCGTCCTGCTAGAAAAGGACGTGGATTCCTCGCGGCCGGTGTTTAAGTGACTGGATGAACCGCGAGGAACGGGGGAGACAGCTCGCCTGGACGGATACACCACCAAGTCTCTACCTCCCTTAGAGGTAGAGGCCTCAGGTACCCTGACAGTACCCCCCCTCTCAGATACGCCCACCGGGCGGAATGAACCGGGGCGAGATGGGAAGCGAAGGTGAAATGCTCTGCGAAGGCGAGAAGCATGGACGTCCTCCTGAGGTACCCAACTCCTCTCCTCAGGACCATATCCCCTCCAGTTGACCAGATATTGCAATTTTCCCCTTGAAATTCTGGAGTCAATGATGGAGCTGACCTCGTACTCCTCCCGACCCTCCACCTGAACAGGACGAGGCGAGGAGACCTTAGAGGAGAATTTGTTGCAAATGAGGGGTTTCAACAAGGAGACATGAAAAGAGTTAGGAATGCGTAAGGCAGGTGGCAGAGCAAGGCGATACGCAACCGGATTGATACGAGTGAGAACCCTGTAAGGACCTATGTAACGAGGAGCAAATTTCATGGACGGAACTTTTAGGCGAATATTCTTAGTACTCAACCATACCCTATCCCCAGGAACAAAAACAGGAGCCGCTCTTCTATGTTTGTCGGCGTGTTTCTTGAACAGCGAGGAACTATGTAATAGAATTTGTCGAGTTTGATCCCATAATTTCTTCAGGTTGGCGACATGATCATCAACCGACGGTATCCCCTGAGAAGAGGAAACCGAAGGAAAAATCGAAGGATGAAAGCCATAGTTCATGAAGAAAGGGCTAGAGCGAGTTGAATCGCAAACAAGGTTATTGTGTGCGAACTCCGCCCAAGGAATCAGACCGACCCAATCGTCCTGGTGTTCGGAAACAAAGCAACGCAGATACTGTTCGATCTTTTGATTAGTACGTTCAGCAGCTCCGTTAGACTGAGGGTGATAGGCAGAGGAAAAGTTCAATTTGATGCCCATTTGAGAACAAAAGGATCTCCAGAAACGTGAGACAAATTGAGAACCTCTATCAGAAACAATCTCTGAAGGGATCCCATGTAGGCGAAAAACTTCTCTCGCAAAAATCTCCGCCAATTCAGGGGAAGTCGGAAGTTTAGGTAATGGCACGAAATGGGCCATCTTGGTAAATCTATCCACCACCGTGAGAATAACAGTCTGTCTTTTGGAAGCAGGCAAATCAACGATAAAGTCAATGGACAAACAGGACCAAGGTTTCTCAGGAATGTCCAAGGGGTGTAACAGGCCACATGGGGATGCATGAGATAATTTAGTCTTGGCACAAGTCTCACAAGCTGCGACGAACTCCTCAATATCCTTACGAAGTGAAGGCCACCAGAAATCCTTGGATATTAGAGAGTACGTCTTGCGAATACCAGGATGACCAGCTATTTTACTTTCATGAAAACATTGTAAGAGCTCCAGTTGCAGTTCAGGAGGAACAAAGTTTCTTCCCTCAGGAGTGTTTCCGGGAGCTAGATGTTGTGACTTCAAGATCTGGTCAAGTAGCGGGGAATGAATTTTGAGACTGGTATTAGCAATAATATTGCATTTGGGTACAATGGAAGACAAAAGTGGTTCTACTGAAGCAGAGGGTTCATATTGGCGAGATAGCGCATCGGCTTTAGAATTCTTTGACCCAGGTCTGTAAGTCAGAACGTAATTGAAATGGGTAAGAAACAACGACCAACGAGCCTGCCTGGAGGATAGACGCTTGGCCTCTCCGATATAAGACAAGTTTTTGTGGTCTGTCAGGATGGTAACAGGATGTAATGTACCTTCCAATAAATGTCTCCATTCTTTCAAAGCCTTGATAACCGCTAGTAATTCTCTGTCACCAATGTCATACCTGCTTTCAGTACCGGTCAATTTTTTAGAGAAAAATCCACATGGATGTAATGGTTTATCAACACCCAACCTTTGAGATAGAACAGCACCTAAACCAGTCTCTGATGCGTCTACCTCGAGCAAAAATGGCAGAGAAGTGTCAGGGTGAACTAAAATTGGAGCGGAAGCGAAAAGCTCCTTGAGAGTCTTGAACGCAAGGAGAGCTTCAGTAGTCCAATTCTTAGTGTCAGCCCCCTGTTTGGTCATGTTAGTGATAGGTGCAATAATGGAAGAATAGCCCTTAATAAAGCGCCTATAATAATTGGAAAAACCAATAAATCTCTGTATGGCTTTAAAACCTGTGGGTAAAGGCCACTCTAGAATGGATTGGAGCTTCTCCGGATCCATCTTAAATCCCTCCCCAGAGATCACATAGCCGAGAAAGGTTACCTGGGTTTGATCAAAGCTACATTTCTCCAACTTGCAGTACAAGCCATGCTGGAGAAGCTTGTGCAAAACCCTCCTGACTTGTTTGTGATGAATCTCAATGTCACTAGAATGAATGAGTATATCATCTAGGTATACAATGACGCACTCTTGCTGAAATTCCCTAAGAACCTCATTAATCAGATCTTGGAATACTGCTGGTGCATTGCATAACCCAAAAGGCATGACGGTATATTCATAGTGGCCATATCGAGTATTGAATGCCGTCATCCACTCATGTCCCTGCTGGATTCTCACCAAGTTATATGCCCCTCTGAGGTCTAACTTGGTGAAAATAGTAGAGCCCTTCAAACGATCGAAGAGTTCGGTGATCAAGGGAATCGGGTAGGCATTTTTAATGGTTATCTTATTCAGACCTCGATAGTCAATACAAGGTCTCAAAGAACCATCTTTCTTTTTAACAAAAAAAAATCCAGCCCCGGCAGGGGAGGAGGACCTCCTGATGAATCCCTTGTCTAAATTCTCGTGAATATATTCCTCTAGGACTGAGTTCTCCTTTATAGATAATGGGTATACATGACCTCTGGGAGGCATGGTACCAGGGAGTAGGTTAATTTTGCAATCAAAGGACCTGTGTGGGGGTAAGGTATCGGCCTTCTTTTTGTCAAATACTGCCTTTAAATCTAGATACTGAGGCGGAATTTGTGTCTCTGTAGGATTGTCAGAGGTATTCGAAGTATTAGTTAATCCAAGAGGTAAGACCTTCCGCAAGCATTTTTCTTGACAATTCTCTCCCCATGAAACTATCTCCCCTGATTCCCAATTAATAATAGGGTTGTGTCTCCTCAGCCAGGAGTACCCCAGAACTATGGGAATAGACGGAGAAGAAATGAGCATCAAGGATATATCCTCTTTATGCAAGATGCCAACAGTCAAGTTAATCGGTATGGTCTCATGAAAAATAACAGGCTCAAGTAACGGTCTACCATCGATGGCCTCAACAGCCAGAGGTGTCTCTTTTAACTGGGATGGAATAGCATGCTTGGCAGCAAAACCCTGATCTATAAAGCTCTCAGCAGCTCCAGAATCGATTAGTGCCATAGTCTTAACTACTCCCTTCTCCCACTTTAAAGAAACGGGTAACACAAGCCTGAGCTCCTTGTAGTTGTGAATAGAGGACAAAGTAGAAACACCCAAGGCCTGCCCTCTAGAGGAACTTAGGTGCGAGCGTTTCCCGAAAGATTGGGACAATTTAGGCGTAAATGACCCCTGACTCCACAATACATACATAAACCCTCCCTTCTCCTGTACTGTCTCTCCCTTTCAGTGAGATGAGTACTGCCTATCTGCATAGGTTCAGGAATACGTAAGTCTTCGAACTCAGATATTTGAAAGGTAGGCGCTAGTTTAAAGGAGGGTCTACGGGTCCTATCTCGAGTGTTCTGCCTCTCTCTTAAGCGTTCATCAATACGAGATATAAAAGAAATTAAATCCTCCAAATTTTCAGGGAGTTCTCTAGTAGCGACCTCGTCAAGAATTACATCTGATAACCCATTCAGAAACACATCTATATAAGCCTGTTCGTTCCACTTAACTTCTGCCGCCAAGGATCTGAACTCTAGTGCATAATCCACAAGTGTTCGATTGTCCTGTTTAAGGCGCAACATTAATCTAGCTGCATTGACCTTTCTGCCAGGAGGGTCAAAAGTTCTTCTAAACGCAGCTACAAAGGCATTATAATTATAGACGAGTGGATTATCATTCTCCCATAAAGGATTGGCCCATCTCAAAGCTTTTTCAATGAGCAGAGTAATAATAAATCCAACCTTTGCTCTATCTGTAGGATAAGAGCGGGGTTGTAGTTCGAAATGGATGCTAATCTGGTTTAGAAAGCCACGACACTTCTCCGGTGACCCGCCATAACGTACTGGTGGGGTAATACGGGAAGAAGCACCTACAGTGGCTACCTCTAGACCTGAGACTGCAGGAGAGATAGAAGGAGTACGTGTCTCCTCAGGTGGATTACTAGCACGAGACAAAAGTGCCTGTAGTGCCAAAGCCATCTGATCCATCCTATGTTCCATGGCGTCAAACCTGGGATCCGAAGAACCAAGCTGACTGTTTGTACCTGCAGGATCCATTGGCCCTGTCGTAATGTCAGGATCGGGACAGGGATCCAACACGCAGAGTACAAAGAGTGGAAAGGTACGTATACCGGGCCTTAGAATGGCCGGACTAACGTACCGAGAGTAAAGAATAGTCAGAGGCAAGCCGAGGTCGAGGGAACGAGAAGACAGATAAGCGAGAGACAAGCCGGGTCAAGGGATAACAGAGAAACAGGGTAGTACAACGAGCCGAGTCAAAACCAAAAGAGCAAACTAGAATACCAGAGCACTGAGTGACTAGACAAGCTAGAACCACGACAGGGCAATGAGCTGAAGTAAGGAGTAAGCTTAAATACCCTGGTTCTAGATGGAAATCACGCCTCTGAAAAGTACCGATTGGATATCGGACATTTGAGTGACAGATTGCTCGTGCTAGCGTCATGACGTCACGTATTGAGCGTCCTGCTAGAAAAGGACGTGGATTCCTCGCGGCCGGTGTTTAAGTGACTGGATGAACCGCGAGGAACGGGGGAGACAGCTCGCCTGGACGGATACACCACCAAGTCTCTACCTCCCTTAGAGGTAGAGGCCTCAGGTACCCTGACACTTCTAAAGCTGGATAGTGACTACTGCTTTCCCCAAAAAGGAGTAATACATTAAATGTTGCTTGCATGGCAAACCCTACAAAATACACAGATCATTGAGACAATAAGCAACACTTCTAGTAGTCATTTAAAATAATTTTACTCTCTGAATTAAAATTAATTCAGAATGCAGAGGGAAGAGAGGTTACTTGCCCCGCCATTTGAAAACATACATAAGGTCCATTGTTAAATAGTTACTCCAACCACCCTCAACACTAAAGTGATTTGAAGTGACCATGGTAGTAGGAGTCTGTATGTGCAGTGTCTCAGCTTGAAGTGCTACACATACACAGTTATGTTTAATTGTGTGCTGAGGATTTGGTTGCATCCCAAGCACAAATGACTTAGGGAGCCCAGAAGCTTTCTATTAAAAAACTGTGATTGCACCACAGGAGTGCTGCATGATGTTAGGATGTGCTGGAGCATCCAGTGCTGGATTTAGGTAAGTTGAAATCTTTTTTGTAGGTTTTAACAGGGGGTGGGGACCTAATAGTTTTTCCAACTATTCCATATATTAGGAATATTGTTTATTTATTGCTCTTCTTCTTATTATTATTATTTATTTATAAAGCGCCAAAAAATTCTGTAGTGCCTTACAATGTATGGACTAACAAACATGTAACTATAACCAGACAAGTTTGATGCAAAAAACAGAGGGGTTAAGGGCCTGCTCAATGAGTTTCCATTGAGCTAGAGGGAGTGGGTTAAAGTGCCACAAAAGCTAAGAGAAGTTTTAGGGAAGTAGAATGGCAGAATAGTATATATATACATATATAAATAAAAATTGATAAGGGTATAAAGACAGAATGGCTTCAATTATTAAACTAAACACCTCCAAGACTATACATGTCTTTCACCCCTTAAGGACAGAGCCAAATGTACACGTTGTGATCAAAACAAAACGTAAACAAAAACTTGAATTTGCGCTATATGTCTGTTCAGGCGTAATTCACCTCTTTCATATTATGTGCACCCACACTTATTATACATCATTTTATTCAGGGGAAACAGGGCTTTCATTTAACATCAAATATTTAGGAATGAAACATAATTTAATATGAATAAAATATTAACAAATGGGAGAAAATAAGAATTTTAAAACGTTTTTTAGTTCTACATGACATTTTAACTGTGAATGTCATAATACTGTTTGCTTTTACTGCAATAAAATACACATATTTGTATTCAGCAATATCTCACGTGTAAAACAGTACCCCCTATGTACAGGTTTTATGGTGTTGTGGGAAGTTACAGGGTCAAATATAGCGTGTTACATTTTTCATTTTTTTCACATTGACATTCGCCAGATTGGTTATGTTGCCTTTGAGACCGTATGGTAGCCCAGGAATGAGAATTACCCCCATGATGGCATGATGTCACCAAAGTAGACAATCCAAGGTATTGCAAATGGGATATGTCCAGTCTTTTTTAGTAGCCACTTGGTCACAAACACTGGCCAAAGTTAGTGTTAATATTTGCTTGTGTGTGAAAAATGCAAAAACCTCATTTGAATGCCATTTTGGTATGCCATCATGGGGGTAATTTTCATTCCTGGGCTACCGGTCTCAAAGGCAACTTAACCAATCTGGAAAATTTTAATGTGAAAAAACTAAACTTATATTTGACTCTGTAACTTTTAAAAACACCATAAAACTTGTACATGAGGGGTACTGTTATACTCAGGAGACTTCGCTGAACACAAATATTTGTGTTTCAAAACAGTAAAAAGTATCACAGCAATAATATTGTCAGTGTAAGTGCCACTTGTGTGTGAAAAATGCAAAAAATGTCACTTTTACTGACGATATCATCGTTGTAATACATTTTACAATTTTGAAACACTAATATTTGTATTCAGCAAAGTCTTCTGAGTAAAACAGCACCCCTCATGTACAGGTTATATAGTGTCTTGGAAAGTTACAGGGTTAAATATAGTGCTAGCAAATTAAATTCCCTGGACTTTCGGCCTGGGTTGTCAGGCAGGTCCCGCAAATTGTAATAAAATGACCTAATTATGTAAAATTATTACATAAATATATACATAGAATTATTATATAGTTTATTAAATATTTATTTATATATAATTTGTTTAAATTATTTTTATTTATGTATAAAAATATATAGTGATATATACGCATATACTTATGTATATAGATATATATACTATTTCATTCTATGTGTATTTTGATATCAATATACATATTAATTTTAAAATACAGTTTGAATGAAATTACACATATATATATTTTACATATTTATTTCAATATCAATATATTTTTTGTATATTTTGATATATATATATATATTAAAATACACTTAGACTGTGTATGTGTATTTATGTATGTATGTATATATAATAAATATATATATATATGATCTAAGTATATATAATGTAATTTTAAACTGTTTTAACATTTTTGTTTTTTTACATTTTACAGACAACAGGGGTGTCATTCCAGGCACTCCCCCTGCTGGCACTGACATGGATGGCTATGCCATCCATGTGATCGCGAGGTCCTCGTAAGGACCTCGCGATCACATGGCCCAGGTGAGTCTCCATACCGTGATAGCCAGCGACCGGGTAAGTACATAGGACGGCAAGGACGTTTTATGCCGCACCCCAGTGTTTAGAGCCAGGTCCCTTAGGACAGCAAAGCACGCACGCCGTCCTTAAGTGGTTAAATGTCTTTCAAATTATATTGTTAATGAAAACTGTAAAAATGTTTATAAAAATACAAATTAGTTTAAAATAAGGTTGAAACCATTTGATTTACTTTAACCATTTTCTGTGTTTGTATTTATTTTTTTACACAGTAGCAAAGAGATTGGAAAGTTCAAATGTGACAACTCCTAGAATATTTTCTATAGTCTCTGAAGTCACAGACAAATTAATATCATGCTGTGTGGAACATTTCATTGGTCACGGTGCAAATGCATTACAGAAGGATTTTGAGATACTGCAAGGCTTCAGACAAACTGGCTAAAGTTTATACCGCAGCATTTTATTTGATGAGGAGCACTATAATTTCTCAGGAAGAAATCTGGAGCATCTGACATTTTTTTTTCAACTTTTCTTGTCAACCAGATACACAATGAGCCCCGATTATATTCACTCACAAAGCATTTGTATTGTAGGATACAGGAAATAAAGTAATGACAATTCTTTCTATTGCTGTGACCCATATCTCCTGAACACTCTGTTACCATATTATACTTAATGCATTTGTGCCTAGTTACACTTGATCGATACTTATATAATAATCATTGTGTTACTTACATCAATATCTATCTTAGCTAGGTCATGCTTTATGCATATAATTAAGTCACTTGTACAATTTATTCCTGTTTCATATTGGCTGCTTCACACGTTAGTGAAACAGTTGATCAAAAAAAAAAATGCATTTGAAAATGTATTATTAAAGGGACCCTCCACAGCCCAAATAATCAAAGAAATAAACAACAACAACATGGCTTAGTAGATATGCTGCCAATAAAAACATGCATGCATTTAAGTGGGTATTTTGCATTAGCCGTATATAGAAAAACAGCTTGTAATAACTGCAGATCTCTGGTTTGAAGCCTTTTTTCAAGCTCTCTTATACTGAGACTACCCAATCACAAACATCACAATACAGCTCAATGAGAAGTCATTGCAAGGCAGGTACTCTAGGCAGTTGCCTGTCTATAGAGTGTTGCTCAACTGAGCTAAACTACCAGGAAATAGCAGGACTGGTGATCTGATGGACAGCCAGGTGGGTGTAACAAAGTTAATTTATAAGAGTACCAATTTCTATTGAAATCTGAAATTGTTGTAAAGTGTAAAAGAAATAGAGCAGACTCTTCACACATAAAACACTTTAGTAATTTAAAGGATGCATTCTCCCAACTTAACTCCAGTATTGTAGCTGTAGCTTCTTACTTTGCATTTCACCACAAACAAAATGTATTCACTCTAGTCTTTTCATAGTCAACCTCCAAGTCTCTCTAAATAGCCCTCTCTATCACTATTTAACAACTATCCACAGTCTCTCTTGTACCTTGCCTCTCAAAAACTATTTACAGAAATGCCCCAGGTTCCTTAGTGTCTCAGCTTCAGTCTCTTTAAAACACACCCCAAAGCCAACACCTCACTCCCCTCAGCATAATTCTCTCAAGAAGCACAGTGTTACAATGTTTCCATTGTCAGAACATCCAAAGATGTTCAAGACAATCCTTGCTTTGTCTTGCACTCTCTTCCTAAACCCTGCATACTGTAATGATCCCTACACTTGTTGGGATGGATGCACATTTACTGGTGAGCTAGCTCTCATTACTTTGGTCCAGGGCTCTTGGACTTCAAACAGCTATGGCATCACATCCATTCGACAGTGATAGCAGAGCAATTAAATGATGAACCTCTATTCATCACATAGTAGCCGCTAGAAACTACAGGTCTCCTACTACAAACTAGAAAATGATTGAAGGACTAGAACTCCCTGCACACCATAAGACAGACAGGTAGTGCTGGCGGGGGCAAAACTTTAGGTATACCCTTTGAAGATGATGGTTAATTAATGATGCAGGTTTTATTATGTGTAGTGTTTTATTAATATGAATACATATGAGGCCAGGGACTATTTTGATTATTTTAGCTGCTCCACTGAAAGAGAAATAGCTCCCAGGGAGATTTCCAGCACAGTAGAAAAGACAACTTGTAAAGTCTTTTAATTATAGTAATGATAATAATGAATGTATATTTAATGCATTAGAACAAGTTGGTAAAATCCACACTGATGTGTCCTTTATTATACTACCCTGAAGGAAAAATGTATACATTTCAAATGTTGCCTTTGCGAATATGAATTTTAAATGTCACCAGTATATAGTTGATGCAATTATGTCACTACAAACAAAGCCTGGTTAAAAATGATAAGAAAATATCTTGAAGGCAGGTACCTCTACCCCTAACCTAAGGTTCCCCTACAGCGTGTTCTAATTTCGTCTCCGTTTTACAATGACTGCGACATCATTATTTTATTCACCCTGTTTATCAGCAACTTTCTTAACTTGACTTATTTCTGTTGAGTCTTTTAACATAAATTGAGAAAACGTACGGACCTGTCATACCGAGAACCTCAGGGGCAAATCTGCGTTTCCAATTCTTTAAAAGAGGGAATCTGAGAATCTACTTGAACTGTTAATATGGCGATGCCTGTAGCATAATATAGCACATTTCACACAAACATAATTATTGCTTAATGCATTTTAGAGTCCCAACCTACATACAATGCAAATTGTGCAACGCACAATAATAAATGCGCATGCATGATACACGCAAAGAGTTAAATGTGAAAAAATCCTGTTGGACAACAGCAGTTTGCTTTCTTACTTGTCTTGCATAAACTACCTGCTATGCCTCTTCGTTTCCAAAATATGAGGCCATATGTGCCTCAGCAAACATTATGTGTAGAGTAAATTAAACTGAGGCTGATAATTAGGCAGTAAGGAAATTATTGCAGGCCCGAAAGAGTAAATCAGCTGTATTAAACCACTCTCCATTTCCTCTGAAGCACTTAAGTGTACCATAAAAATCCAATGTCATTGTGATAAACATTTAGCAGAAATACATTTCGTCAGAGAAAACAAAAAAAAAAAGAAGATATTCCAAAATAGAAGAAAAAGGGAGCCTTAAAGCCAGATTCTAGCTTGCCATAAAAATACAATTTATCGAGCAGGGGAATGCTTCCAACTTTAGTTAATCCGACTTTTAGTTTTAGTGTAAATTAATGAGATCTTTTGCCGATTCTATTGGGTTTTATTGCCCTAATGTAAACATTGTAAATATTTGTAACAGGGGTTTTGTTTATCAGTATTATTATTATTGGGATAAATTCTATTGGAGTTTTTAGAAGCTACAACACATCACTATAGTCTGCATATATTTATCTGTGCTATTTGCTTTTCAGATTGCAAACTCTCTGAGTTATATATATTTATATAAGGAGCCCCCGAGAGCTCTAAGGTATTGTTAGAAAAGGACCTGCCAAACATGGGGTACTGTAAATGAATCACTGTTATTATTGCCTAAATTAAGTGTTTGTAAAAAGTGATTGAGTGAGTACTACTTATGTACATATATACATTAATAAATGGAGCACCAAAGTTGCCACCTATTATTTTTTTACAGCATGCACATGCTGCATTCTCATGTGCATGAGATTTTATACCTTGTGCATGCTTTAAATGGACACAGTAAGGACCAAAAT
Source organism: Pelobates fuscus (assembly GCF_036172605.1). Taxonomy (NCBI): domain Eukaryota; kingdom Metazoa; phylum Chordata; class Amphibia; order Anura; family Pelobatidae; genus Pelobates; species Pelobates fuscus. The sequence goes on along the minus strand of NC_086322.1, from coordinate 39,678,060 downwards.
AACTTTAACTTACTTAAGTGGTTTTGGTGTATAGATGATGTCCCTACAATGTCACAACTCAGCTCTGCTATTTAGGAGTTGAATCACTTTGTTCATGCAACCTTAGCCACACCTCCTTGGCTGTGACCTGCACAGCTTCCCTAAACACTTCCTGAAAACTGTGTATCTAATGTTTACATTTCTTTATTGCACAGTGTGTCTGATTTATAATTTCTCTTCACAAACTACTAGAACCTACAGGAACCTCCTTTTGGATGATTAAAGTTTAATTACTAGAGCAGGACTTAAGAACGCCTAAAGTAATACACTGAGCTGTAAGATCTGATTAAAAATGAATCAACTTTATTTCATGCAGGCTGGGGAGCAGTGGCTAGGGCTGCATAAATAGAAAGAACAGTAATTTTACTCCTAAATGGCAGAGACCACAGGGGCATGATCTTTATAATACAACTGCTTCATAAAGTAGTTTGGTGCTTAAAGTGTTCGTTTAACTATTTCGTGCCAACAAAATAATTAAATGTAGTTAATTATTGTAATAGTGTAGGCTTATTTGAGAAGGTCCTTATTCACCTCTTCCCCTGTCTATAATTGTAAAGAGCTGCAGAATAAATCAGCACTGTACAAAAGTTAATAATAATATAAATAATAACTTGTGCATACAATCTATTAAATCATGTACACAGGTCAATTAAATATTGGGCAGACGGACCAGTGTTTCGGTAAGCACCTACATCACTCAATGCTGTTTTAATCCTTTATAGTGTATGTATGACTACTGTATTTACATTCTCACTCTACGTACTGTGTTTTTCAAACAGAAGCGTCAATTTGCTGAAGGGTCAATTTGCTAATTTTTTAGGCAAATCGCATTACATTTGATTGTATTGTATTATGAATAGTGATTATTATAATTTAAATTAAACCTGAATTTTATTTATTATTGATACTGAGATGCAAGTCAAACCAAAGGTTATATATAAACATAAAGTGTAAATATATGTATAATATGCCTACCTGTCTCCGCAAATCTCTTGTTTTCTTTGTCATTTTGTCAATGGCGATGTTCAGCGGGTCACCCTTTTCTCTTCTTCCAGTCTGAAAGAGAAAATAATTGTTATTATTTTGACTACCCGACAAACCATACATGTTCATTAAAAAATAAACAATCTTTCATGATAGCTGTCATCAAGTCAATTACACACAACCTTGTAGTTTGTTACACCACATAAACATATACAATCGTGATGTGAACTGGATTTTTATATTGACAACCAGTCTGATTTATATGAATCCACCATAGTCTGCCACATAATCTGCTATAAAATTACAAACAAATTAGCAGGCAGTGAATCATACATTAGATAAAATGAATTGAAAATTCTACTCACTAAATGATACAGGGACAGTATGCATAACATGTAAAGAACATTGGGTGTATATTGTCATGCCTGGCATCATGGGTATTTTAGTGGTCTGAAAAGGAAGGATTTTCCGAAGACTTCACTGAGATAGAGAACGTGCCTATGCATTTAAAACTCTTTAGTTTAGAAAAAAGGTGCCTCAGAGGGCATATGATAACAATATACAAATATATCTGGGGCCAATACAAACTGGACTATACATAGGACACGAGGCCATGCATTTAGACTGGAAGAAAGGAGATGTAGTCTAAGGCAAAGTGAAGGTTTTTTTTTTTTTTAAAGTCATAACAACAAGGATGTGGAATTCTCTACATGAAGAAATGGTTTATCAGAGTTTGTACAGATGTTTTACCGGCAACTAGATGCATACTTGCAAAAAGAATAATATTGAATGATATAATTTTTAAATTGTTGGGTAATAGCTTCTTGATCCAAGGATACAGCTAACTTCCATTCTGGGGTCAAGAAGGAATTTTTTCCTAGTTTGTTGCAAAATTGGACGTGAGCTATGCATTAGATTGTCCGGAGTTATCTGGAGTTGAACATTTTGGCTCAGGTACAGATTGATGTCAGCCCATGAGTGAATGGGTTGCAAGAAAAGGGAAAACCATATAAAATACAATGGAAACAAACACGCAACCAAAAACAGCTTCTCCTGAATGCATGACAGCATTAGACATGGTATGAAAACAATTCATATGCTCCTTTAATCAGACACTCTACCACCTTCATTCATTTGTTTAACTACAATTCCTATAACTCTCAATTTGACTAAAATTAATCGCTGCTGTCATCTAAGAGATTCTGGAGTGTCTGTCTTAGATAACACTGTCCATCTCATTGAATACATCGGTTTATGGCTCTTTTCCAATAGTTATTGTGATTGCATTTTTCATTGTTATCTTCTTACAGATAAAATGATGTGTACCATCCCCAATTACTCAGATTACTGGAGATTGTAATTTATTTGTAAAGTCATTCATCTTTGTGCTTTATTGATATAAATGGATTTTGGAAAAAAAAAAAAAAGCTGTATAATACATTAAGAAAAAATGCAACCTTCTATCCAAATGATCTGACTATGTTTTTTTATAAATTGCTGGAAAGATGATTATCATGATATGTATAGGTAATATGATATGCTGCTGTGGCTGGTAGGTGCAGTGCAAACAGCGCAAAATTTTTATTTTTTTGTATTAATTTCTAAAATATATTTTCAGTTTCACATCGTCCTTGTCCATTGTGCTGAAGATATATCATGTTCACCAGCATTCACTGATATCATTATACTGATCATTCCCCAGCTAAGAAAAACAAATCCTTCTTGACTTCAGAATGGGAGCCAGATTGATCCCTGGATCAAGACGCTATTACCCCACTAATTAAAAATTATATTAATGAATATTATGTTTTGTATATATTCAGTCCAAGCACCAAAATCTCTTCAGGTTAACAAAGTGGTTTTGAGGCATATATCAGGGTTAGAGAGAACCAATGAAATATATACAACAAGCTGGAAGAAACCAGACTAGTTGCATATGTTGCTGGAAATAATAGTACATATATTATAATAGCTATGCAAACTGAAAAAATAGTAGTGATAGCAAATAGAAAGAATAAATAGAGTCACATCTAATTCAAAGTGCAGTCTTGCCTTAATGGCTCACCTCAGAATATGTCTCTCCAATTAGTACCCCTATCCTACTAAATCCGGCACAGGCCACTGTCTAGTGACTTTATTAACTTTATTAAGGCTAATTGCAAGGTCAAGACTAGTGGCTTATGGATCTGTGTTGTAGGTCAGACTAGTATATTATAATATATGTACTATTATTTCCAGCAACATATGCAACTAGTCTGGTTTCTTCCAGCTTGTTGTATATATTTCATTGGTTCTCTCTATATCTAGGGGTTAAGCCCCAGGACACTTCTGGAGTGTCCACAAAGGTGAATATTCCCACCAACGAGACGGTCCCATTTCTTTGGGCCCATTCTCATAGGTGGCAATTCCTCTGTTACGTTTATATATCAGGGTTAGGCAAGTTTTGGCACTCCCAATGTTGTAGACTACATCTCTCCTGATGCTTTGCCAATATTATGATAGTAAGGGCATTATGGGAGATGTAGTCCACAACATCTGTGTCACAGCAAGGGTACATAATTCATTGTTGCACTATAGAATATTGACATTCAATGTAATTTGTGTAGTGCATAGATGAACTAGCTGCCTGGTAGAGGTGGTATTGACAAATTAAAAAGAATTTGATTTGATTGTATGGATGTCAGAAGGTTTACAAACCAATTCCTCTTTGAAGATGGGACCCCACCAGAGCTACTCTGTAAGGTGTGAGAAGTCACACAAAAGTCACCTGGAAGTCTGGATTTAGTATCAATTATCTAATTTGCCATATGTCTTGATTCCCTCTTAGATAAGGAGTCATTTGATATGAATGGTCATTAGCTTGCAATAAAAATCCTTGTGTTCCACTATCATATCCAAAAGAAACATTAATACTTACCCACAATAGTTAAGCCTCTTTTTATTATTATTTAGAATGGGAAAAGCACAATCTTCTAATCTAGCCTAAACATGATTTGCATAACTTAACCATATTGGAAGGGATTGTGCAATCCGCTATATTGGATCTCAAGTAAGAAGTGTGATATATCTATGGAATGAAAAAATGGCAACACATTCATAGATGCAATTATTATTTCTGTGGCAAGTACATAAGAGGAGATACAGACAAACATTTCTATTTGGATTTATTTTGTTCTGGAAAACAAAGGGGGTTCTACAGGGTATATATCCAATGGTATTGAAATGTGTATTATACTTTCTTGGGGCCAAAATCTAATTTTGAGTGAGTCACCCTCAGAGACCCCCTGGGCAAGGAGTAAGTGATTAGGACATCTGTTATTTTATCCCTTTTGTTTTTATCTGTTCATCTGTTTGGTGTAACTAATTTGATTGTCATCTATATTTTTGTATGCACTGTGACTATTTTTTTGCTCATAATAAATATTCCTTTTTTTTTAATTCTTCTTTGTCTGGTAAAGAATCACGTTACCTGAGGAGACCAATCAATTGGCGTTTTGCAATTGCTGGTGGGTTTTTATTTACCATTGCAATCTCCAGGACAGGATTACCCCATTTATAAATTGTCTTAGTGATGGCAGCGTTAAAATTGTAATATTTACAATATGATGTTTAAGTGTGGTTGTTGTTAAGTGGGATTTTATCATTTTTTTCTGGTTTAGTGCAGACAAGTAGTGAACTTTAACCCTTTCACCGCCACAACTAAGTCACACACACTCTTGGAATACAGTGCATTTGTGACAATCTGGAGTGCTGAATGTGCCATCTTCTGGCAGAGATCATGCACTGCACTCACACTGCTCAGTTTTCTTCTGTTAAGGAGTTAAATTACTTTATTTCTACTGCCTAGCACACCTTCATAGAAGTCAATCAAACAGCTTTCCCCTATGCTACCCAAAACAATATATTAGTTTTCTATTATCCTGCTGTTAGCAATTGCAATGTCTTCTTGTCTTATGTTGTGTTCACTTCATAACTTGTAGAGCAGATGGGATAGGGTCCTTCTTATCAGTAAAGTTCAAAAAAGTGCAACTTTGCTTTTTCTATCAGGGGGGCTTCTCTGCCTAGCATATGCCCACAGGATATTAATATCCTGCCACAAGTAGATATCTAGTGTAGCTGAAACATGTATTCCTAACCCTATAGTGTGAAAACCAAGATCTCGCCCCCTCTTTCCCCCTTAATTGTACTTTTATTCCAGTCTGCTGCTCCTGGCTCTGACCCTAATTTGCCTGCTTGACTGACATTATCAGAAGCAATGTTCTGAGCCAATCACAATGCTTTCCCATAGAAAAGCATTGGATTGGTTGTGAATGTCAAGGAGGCAGATCAGGGACAGAGCCAGCACAAGCCAAACACAACCCTGGCCAATCAGCATCTCCTCATAGAGATGCACTGAATCAATGCATCTCTATGAAGAAAGTTACGTATCTCCATACAGAGAGTGGAGACAATGAATGTCAGTCACACTGTGCAGCACTGCCCAAGAAGCACCTATAGTAGCCATCTGAGGAGTGGCCAGTGGAGGTATCCCTAGGCTGTAATATAAACACTGCATTTTCTCTGAATAGACAGTGTTTACTGCAAACGTCTGAATGGAATGATTATACTCACCAGAACAAATACAATAAGCTGAAGTTGTTCTGGTGACTCTAATGTCCTTTAGATGCAAACATTCTGATTAGAGAATGTAAAGGGTGCCCTCCCTGTTGAGAATTTCATGAGGGGAACCAAAGAGATCCAATTCTACATCCAAAATAATGTTGTATTGTAGCATGTGCGATTTATATGCTGAACGAGGAAATCAATTATTTAATCAGGGAAGAATCCCATAGGAGCAGCCTTGATTAATTAATGAATATCCCTTTTTCAGCATTTAAACCTATATATTAGAAGCCAGCACTCTTCATGTGCTGCTCATCAGCAAAAATAAAAAAAATCAGCGTCAAGAAAAATATGGCAGATCTGACATCACTACCGCCAAATTACACATCGAAACTCTGGTGGGAATTGTTACCTTTATACATGAGCAATATCGTTACATCAACTGTTCAATAAGCAATTTGTTATAGTTTTTTTTTTTTAAGGAAAGAAGCAATATTTAAGCCTAAAAGCCATGATTGAGCTAAGTACAGAACATGATCCCTGTACCTTCTTATTTTCAATTATTATTTTTACTTGAACTCAGCAATGATGGTGATGATTTTTTATCTGACAATGCATTTGTTGCAGTATATATATTTCAGATTTTGCTAGCTAGTAAAGTTTGTTCTTGTTTATTTCTTTTGGTTTTAAAAGTAATGTACACGGTATTTTCATACATGCCAACTATCCAAGATTCAATATGAGAGTCACAAGAAAAGCATGACACCAAACAAAAAAAATCATTAAGTTTAGATAAGCTGTTTGAACCATTGTCTGTCCATACAAGGTACTGAAGAAAACTGGACCAGGGCAACCTACCCCAACTTTGGCAGCATCCACCCACCACTGCATCACAAGGGATTCTCATTCTATGATGAACTATTCCTCTTTGTATTACTTTTATCCTTTTAAATGTAGAGTTAATTAAATCATTTCAGACTTAAAAAAAACCTCTCCCTTATTTTCTATACTCTTGGCATATTTACAAATGTTAAATAAATATTCACAAAATAGTAAGTCTTGTTAAGATCATGACTGACTTGTTAAATGTTGTGTAAAATAGCTGAGATGAAAATGAACCCCCTTTATCTCACTATATAGAGAAAACAAGTTAAAAAAAAAAAAAAATGTTAGGACCTTTATAAAATGCACCATATATTTAGTTAAAAATTTGAATTATAATATTTAAATAAACTACATATAAAACATAAATGTTTCAAAAAGACTAAGTGGTCATAATGCATGCCTTACATCTTTTCAGTTACTTATTTAAACATGGAATGGGATCAATGCTGGATAAACATGATTAGGAGATATATTTGAAAAATCCACTTCTCAGAATAAGCCATTTTGCTTCAAAACAACATAAAGAGCTTGCAAGAACTGATACGGTTAAAACCTTTAAATCCTAATGAAAGATTTCTTTATTTTCTCCTTCAAAAGAAAATGGCACTTGACAGCCAAGACCCAACAATTTGAGGCCCCGAATATCTTCCGAACAAGATGAAAGTGAAATTGACACAGCACACATAGGAGATGAATGCCTGACACTAAAATGGTTTTATCCTCTGTTTGTGATGCTGAAAAATTTCATAAGGAGGTATGAAAAGTATTTTCAGCTTACCATCGAAGCTAATAGAAGAGTATTTCATAACAGGAAAAACATGAAGTGCCATTTTATGTCCTATCATGTTCTGTTAAAAAAAGGATAGAATCTATAAATATTCATCTCGAATGAAACAATCCATTTATTTGGTGGCCTTTCATCACAAGTGTCTTCTGTTAGAAATCATTTTACTTATTCTGTATATTGCTTTACCTACAAGTGTCAGCACTACGACTCCCACTCAATTAATAGAACACCTTTGCACTAAATAAAAATGGCTTTGTAAAACCTTCTTTCTAAAATCATTTAATACTATATATCCAAAGAAATTGCTAATTTATATTAACAGTGCAATTAAAAAGAAAAATACAACAAAAAACGAAACATCCTACACAAACATACCATATACATATAGTGTTAATCTACTGAATTTACTAATTACAATTAAATTATTCAATAGATCAAAACAAGGATGCTTAGGATACAAGCTACATAGAAATTCATCTTCGGAAGTTACATACAAAAAAGTTAGCTAGTTTTTTTACATGATTCAAATTGCATGGCTTCCAGAAGAAGGATAAAAACATATTCAACCATACCTCTACTCCACTGTCTTCCTTGTATACTACAAGGTAAGATAATGAGGTTTAAGAGAGAATGAGAGACACATGCTAGCAGGGTATGTAACATCATTGTAATATTTGCCTTCATCTGCAGTTGCGTGTGCATGTTTGGCTTTGCAGGTTGCTTCCCTGGGTTGCAGTGGGGACCGGGTTAGGACAGTATAGGTCTAGGATAGGACTGCAGTGGGCTGCTCTCCTCCAGTGTGGATTTCTCTTCTATAACCAATGGGGGGCGGTGATGAAGTCTGCACCTCACCACCTGCTGCATTTTTTCCCAGCAGATATCTAAAAAAGTCTTAATGAGACCCTGGATAGGCCAGCTCCAGGGTAGATCCTCAAATCTCCCAGTCTGGCAGTCTTGCATGCCATCGGTTGCTGACATCTGCCTCATGCCATCTCTCAGTGAAGATAATGAACCACCTAGTCAAGTGGATTGCAATGCACTTTCTTTAGATTTTGGTGCAACTGTACAAAATCTGCACCTCTACCATTGCAATCTCCAGGACAGGATTATTTTCAATCATTCCTGGTTAAATGGAATGTCACCGAGCAATGATCAGAGCTTGATAGAATGTTACCAAACAAGGATCAGAGCCTCAAACCTACTGCCAAAGAGGGATGTATAGAACTGAGAACTAATGTGAGAAGTATAAAACCAGTGCTGAAAATTGACAACTATGGGCAGAGTTCAAAAAGAGGAGAAATAATTATGGAAAAAAAATGCATGGAAACCAATTGACTTCTTCATTTCTGGGTATAAAACATGGCCACAAATTAAGTCTTGTATATAGAACCCATTATTCCTATAAGTCTCTTACACATTTGCCTATTAAAAGATATTATCAAATAGTCTATCTCTGTTGGTGTTGGGTCAATATAATAAATGTATTGCACATAATATACAATGTAAAACATGCTTCAGCCTGTCTTCAAAATTATGGTATTGAGCTGACACTAGTGAGAGGAGAATGCTGTAAAGTACACTTTGTATAGCGGCCTAGAAGAAGGGGTACATGTTTAGATCTAAAGAATTAAGGAGGCTTTAACAGATACCCAAGTTTCCTCCGCTAAAATCAACAAACCTTATTCATTACCTGTCATTATACAATGGCATAACTGTAAAGTGATAATAAAGAATACGATTTAAATGGACTCTAAAGATGCTGTAGCGGACGACGGGTAAACCGACTGGTTACCATCGCTAAATCCTTCCTTCAGCCACTCTGGAACCATCAACAAAAGCAGATACCCATTCCCCCAGTAAACATAGTCCTAGGAGTCAACTGATTTTTCTGAGGCCACACATGGCTTTTATGCCTAGTCCCCTACAAGGGGTTTACAACTCAATGAAACAGGGGTTTCAATCCCAAGATCCTCTGTGTCTGAGAGGCAATTGCGTGAGTAAAAACATCTAATTTAATTATCTCGCAGGTATAGAAAATTCAACAAGATATACTGTACCCCAAAAGTGTCCCCACCATACTCAGAAACCCCACATCTATGGATAGCCCCGATCTGAGTGTATAACATATCCAAGAATCACTTAGATCGGTTCGGTGGAACGGGAATGCGGCCAGACACGAGGCGCTAGCCCAAAACAGTTCCAGGAAATAGGTGCCCTGGCCGGTCTCCATTTGTAAGGTTCCTGTGCAAACACCATGCAAGGGAATCCCTTCAAGTCAGGATATGAATGCTCCCCCTGTTCGGTAGTTCATAACTCCTGAACGTCGTTCGAATGGCTAGAAGGGAAAAAGAACGGGCAGCGGTCTAAGTTTTACCGGTGTTTGCACAAGTGCCTAGTCGAAAAGAGTTCCAGGCACTCGACAACCCGGTAAAACTTAGAGCGACAAGTACCGCTGCCCACGTTCGGGAGACAAGATAGCCGCCATTCTTTTGTCTGCCACATGTTCGGTTATACGAAATGGCAACCACCCAGGGAAAGCATTAATTAATTACTTCCCTTGTGGTTTCGCACTTAAGTAGTTGGTGTTAATGTACTAATGGGGAACAGGGGTGTTCCTCGTTCGGGAAACAAAATAATTCCATTCATATGATGTACTCCTAAATGGAAAAGGGATAAAACATATACGAAATAAAAGGGGAAAACAAATGAATAAGTTTAAGTTTCGTCACAGATGCCAAGACAACTTCATCTCAATTAAAGTGGTATGGGTGCAGTGTTACACTCTTTTCAAGCCTGTAATCCAAAATACTGTCATTCTGTAGGCATGGCAAGGTTAGCAGGCCTCTAATGCCATTAGAGGCACTTCCTCTGCTATATCCAATTCAAACCTAGTTATAGATCAAATGCTGCTTGAGGAGCATCATTTGATCAATACTGCACAGTGCTTTGCGTAGCTTTGTGTCCTCACTTTATAAAGCTTCCCTAGAATGCACGAGGGTGGAGAGTTGAGTAAATTTCATCTTGCAAACCAACAAATGGGGGGATTAAGATAGAAACAGGATCAACTAGAGTGTTAATGATATGCTCATATTCCTGATGCTATGGTGTTCCTTTAACCCCTTAAGGACACATGCCATGTGTGACATGTCATGATTCCCTTTTATTCCAGAAGTTTGGTCCTTAAGGGGTTAAGCAAATGACTTATTTAATACTGAAGATTACCGGTGAGCTCAATAAAGACTTCTTATTACTAATTCCACAAAACTTTCTGTTTGAATTTTTATGTCACATGCATTTTCAGTTCCTTTTTTTTTTTTACATAAAAAGTTCTTAAGCATTCTCACAAGTTAAAAATATCTGTAGTAATGCAAATAACAGCAGGACAGAGGATATTGTGCAACTTGGGCAGATGTTTTCCCATTTACACAAAAGAATTTTAGAAAGAATTTATTGAAAATAGGAGGAACACTAGTGGAATATCAAGGGAGAGCAGATATCACCGTCATAAGATCAATAGTCAGAAAGTGACATGTTGGGCCTCCTATCGCATGTCAGCTTCTCCAGTCCAAGTAAAAAATCCTCAACTCACAGAAATAAAATCTCCTCCTCTAAGGAAATTAGAAAGAAGCATTAGGGATTTTTGTGAAGTATGCTAATGTCCTCTATAGAAATAAAGGTTTTACTTTAGAAGGAACTACAAATAGAGCGGCAAGAAAGTCACAGTTGACTGTTTAACAGTGCTAATGCAATACCTGTGATAATGCACTCACTGTTTGTATTGTGTGTCAATCAATGTTAGTGAAATACAATGTAAACACATGTTATAGTGTTATAGGTCTGACATTATAGATGATCGCTTATTGTCCTTTTGTGCTTAATGCTCATTAGGAAACAAATTATGTTTAACCCCTTAAGGACCAAACTTCTGGAATAAAAGGGAATCATGACATGTCACACATGTCATGTGTCCTTAAGGGGTTAAAGCATAAATCGTAGGTTTCCATTATTCAACTGTAAGCATACATAATAAATTAGACTATTTCAAGGGTACATTTATAGTAAGCAATGTTGATCACACATCTGTTAATCCTCTATCTATCCACACATTCATCGGTTAATTTTCTATCTATCCAACTATCCATTGATTGATTATATATCTACCCATCCATCCGATAATTATCTCTGTATCTAACCTCTACCTCACATACCTGCCTCTTGCTCTCTCCTAAAGGGCAGCACTCTACTCTCTCCTCCAGCTCTGCTCCACTCCCACCTAATTTAACTTATATCCCCTGTCCTAATGTGTTTTATACCCCACCTCCTATAGACTGTAAGCTCGTTTGAGCAGGGCCCTCTTCAACCTATTGTTCCTGTAAGTTTTCTTGTAATTGTCCTATTTATAGTCAAATCCCCCCTCTAATAATATTGTAAAGCACTACGGAATCTGTCTATATAAATCGCAATAATAATAATATCTGTTAATTGTCTCTCTATCTACCCATCCATTGGTTAAATCTCTAATTATCTTCTGATTATTTATCTACATAGCTATCTATCTACATAGATATCTCTTCATCTATCCAAATATACATCTATCTTTCTATCTATCTATCTCTCAATCTATATATCGCTCCATATATCTATCTATCTACATATCTATCTCTCCATCTTTTCTATCTATCTATCTATCTATATATCTATCGCTATCTATCTCTCCATCTATATATCTATCTATTCATCCACACATCTGTTAATTATCGATCTACATATCTATGTATCTATCTACATATCTATCTATCCACCCATCAATTGATTATCTATCTACCCATCCATTGATTAATTATCTAACTATCTGTTAATAATCTATCTAATAATCTACCTGTCAATTGTATATCTATATATCTATCTGTCAATAACCAATCGGTGAATTATATATCAATTATCTATTATCTATCTGTTAATTATCTATAAATCTGTCATTTATCTATCAATCTGTCTGTCAATTACCTACCAATGATCTATCACCTGTCTGCCAATTATCTATCTATGTATCTATCCATCCATCATTCTTGTTTTCTTGCTTCTGTTACAATAAATAAATACAATACCCCGTTATGACTAACATGATATTACACACAGAAGGTAAAGGGAAAATAAAAATCGCTTGGAAGTGTTTTGGCCTCTTATTTTGAGCAGTGGGTGCATTTTGCTGCTGAGTTTATTGGCAATCTTTAAAAGACATTTTTTTAAAGCATGTCCAATTTTCCATGCTGTCACTTCTACTTCTGAGACACGTGTATGTTTAGTTTGTACACGGCATCTGCAGCACTCACTTGTTTCTACCTATTTTCCACTTTCATGTTATTTCTTTGTCTCATGGTTTCAATCTTGCCATTTTGTAGCGATCAGTAACATTATACCTGACAGAACTGTGCTGGTAGGACTTAATGCTTTTCAATATTACAACCGTCGGGAGCTGCTGAACTCAAGCTTTAAAATGATTTGCTTATAAAGAAAAGAGTAATTACAATAATGATATAAACTAATACAACTGTCTGTTGTAGGTATAGACAGCATCAAATAGCAATTACCAGTATCTTTAATAAGTAAATGTGACACTTTTGTGACATCACTTTGACCCACTATTTATGTTACATTAAATAAACAGGTCCAAAATAAAATGAGCTTGACAAAGGCCTTAAGGGGTCGAAACGTTGGTGTTTGATTCCTTGTTCCAATAAAGATTGCCTATATTTTGGAATTCGCTGGAGTGTCTGGATTATTTTCTTGATTCAAATGCTACAATTGGTCCTTCTTGGTACTGGGACTTATCCACTAGAGCACCCTGAATTCCAGATGAAGGATTGAGTGCGCTTCCATCACCTACATATGCAAAATAAAATGCTAGTCAGAATGGGAGGCATGTAAAAGCTTGATGTATTTCGAGGCTCAGGATGTTAGTCAACAAGGTCAGTGAACTCATAAAAGAAATGTGTTTTGAGAAGTATAGGGACTCACTGTTTCTTTTATTTATATATTTTATTTTAAGTGTAAGGAAGCAGACTGGTCAGTTTCTTTAAGAAACAAGATAAGAAAATATATATATATATAGAAGGCTTGGCCTGTAATTGTGGGAGGCACTTAAGTTCCCTATTTAAACCCGGTGAGCCCCTGCTTACCTGTCTTCGACGATCTCGGAAGTGCTTCAGTGTACTTCCGGGTCACAGATCAGTGACGTCAGTTTTCCCGCCCGCCGGCAGCCCGGTTCAAACGCTCTGCAGCTGTATTTTCCTTACTAGTACTGACACTTCTCGCAAGTGGCCCTTCGCGGGTATACGTGTTCGCAGCATTGTTAAAGAGGTAGGCCTCTATGTCACCCAGTCATGGTGTGTATATTGTGAATAAATAGTACGTTTCATAAGTAGGTCACGTTTCTTTCCCTTTAGTTCTGTTGGTTCCCTTCAGGATAAATAGTCCTTTATTAGGTCAAGTAAAGTGTTCATTCCTCAGCAGGTATGTTAATTCTGTGTCCTGGGGGGGGGTTTGAGGACTAGTTGTAGTTCTCCCGCCAACTTAGGTATGTTCCCATAGGCCTCTTTGCCTATAAGTTAGTGGTCCCGCAAGGCATAAGGTCAGCCCTTACGTTCGGAGGTTCAGGCCAATCGTCCCAACGCTTAGCTATAGCCTTGCTTCAAAACTTAGTTAGGGCCTCACCCGTCACGGCCAAACGTTTTACTTTCTTTTACGTGTCACCGAGAGGCCAACACCCCGCCACCCACCTCAGTGGCACCAAGGCCCCACGAGCCAAATCATAGATAGTGCCTCTCATAGTGTCAGGGTACCTGAGGCCTCTACCTCTAAGGGAGGTAGAGACTTGGTGGTTTATCCGTCCAGGCGAGCTGTTTCCTCCGTTCCTCGCGGTTCATCCAGTCACTTAAACACCGGCCGCGAGGAATCCACGTCCTTTTCTAGCAGGACGCTCAATACGTGACGTCATGACGCTATCACGAGCGACCTGTCACTCAAGTCTCCGATATCCAATCGGTACTTATCAGAGGCGTGATTACCATCCAGAGCCAGGGTATTTAAGCTTACTTCTCACTTCAGCTCATTGCCCTGTCGTGGTTCTAGCTTGTCTAGTCACTCAGCGCTCTGGTATTCTTGTTTGCTCTATTGGTTTTGACTCGGCTCGTTGTACTACCCTGCTTCTCTGTTATCCCTTGACCCGGCTTGTCTCTCGCTTATCTGTCTTCTCGTTCCCTCGACCTCGGCTTGTCTCTGACTATTCTCTATTACTCTCGGTACGTTAGTCCGGCCATTCTAAGGCCCGGTATACGTACCTTTCCTCTCTTTGTACTCTGCGTGTTGGATCCCTGTCCCGATCCTGACATTACGACAGGGCCAATGGATCCTGCAGGTACAAACAGTCAGCTTGGTTCTTCGGATCCCAGGTTTGACGCCATGGAGCATAGGATGGATCAGATGGCTTTGGCACTACAGGCACTTTTGTCCCGTGCTAGTAATCCACCTGAGGAGACACGTACTCCTTCTATTTCTCCTGCAGTCTCAGGTCTAGAGGTAGCCACTGTAGGTGCTTCTTCCCGTATTACCCCACCAGTACGTTATGGCGGGTCACCGGAGAAGTGTCGTGGCTTTCTAAACCAGATTAGCATCCATTTCGAATTACAACCCCGCTCTTATCCTACTGATAGAGCGAAGGTTGGATTTATTATCACTCTACTCATTGAAAAAGCTTTGAGATGGGCCAATCCTTTATGGGAGAATGATAACCCACTAGTCTATAATTATAATGCCTTTGTAGCTGCGTTTAGAAGAACTTTTGACCCCCCTGGTAGGAAGGTCAATGCAGCTAGATTACTGTTGCGCCTTAGACAAGACAATCGAACACTTGTGGATTATGCACTAGAGTTCAGGTCCTTGGCGGCAGAAGTTAAGTGGAACGAACAGGCTTATATAGATGTGTTTCTGAATGGGTTATCAGATGTAATTCTTGACGAGGTCGCTACTAGAGAACTCCCTGAAAATTTGGAGGATTTAATTTCTTTTATATCTCGTATTGATGAACGCTTAAGAGAGAGGCTGAACACTCGAGATAGGACCCGTAGACCCTCCTTTAAACTAGCGCCTACCTTTCAAATTTCTGAGTTCGAGGACTTACGTATTCCTGAACCTATGCAGATAGGCAGTACTCATCTCACAGAGAGTGAGAGACAGTACAGGAGAAGGGAGGGCTTATGTATGTATTGTGGAGTCAGGGGTCATTTACGCCTAAATTGTCCCAATCGTTCGGGAAACGCTCGCACCTAAGTTCCTCTAGAGGACAGGTCTTGGGTGTTTCTACTTTGTCCTCTATTCACAACTACAAAGAGCTCAGGCTTCTGTTACCCGTTTCTTTAAAGTGGGAGAAGGGAGTAGTTAAGACTATGGCACTAATCGATTCTGGAGCTGCTGAGAGCTTTATAGATCAGGGTTTTGCTGCCAAGCATGCTATTCCATCCCAGTTAAAAGAGACACCACTGGCCGTTGAGGCCATCGATGGTAGACCGTTACTTGAGCCTGTTATTTTCCATGAGACCATACCGATTAACTTAACTGTTGGCATCCTACATAGAGAAGACATATCCTTACTGCTCATTTCTTCTCCGTCTATTCCCATAGTGCTGGGGTACTCCTGGTTGAGGAGACATAACCCTATTATTAATTGGGAGTCAGGGGAGATAGTTTCGTGGGGACAGAATTGTCAAGAGAAATGCTTGCGGAAAGTCTCACCTCTCGGCTTAACCAATACAGCGGCTAACTCTGATAATCCTACAGAGACACAAATTCCGTCTCAGTATCTAGATTTAAAGGCTGTATTTGACAAAAAGAAAGCCGATACCTTACCCCCACACAGGTCCTTTGATTGCAAAATTAACCTACTCCCTGGTACCATGCCGCCCAGAGGTCATGTATACCCGTTATCTACGAAAGAGAACTCAGTTCTAGAGGAGTATATTCACGAAAATTTAGACAAGGGATTCATTAGAAGGTCCTCCTCCCCTGCCGGGGCTGGATTTTTTTTTGTTAAAAAGAAGGATGGTTCTCTGAGGCCTTGTATTGATTATCGAGGTCTAAATAAGATAACCATTAAAAATGCCTATCCAATCCCCTTGATTACCGAACTCTTCGATCGTTTGAAGGGCTCTACAATTTTCACCAAGTTAGACCTCAGAGGGGCATATAACTTGGTGAGAATCCAGCAGGGACATGAGTGGATGACGGCATTCAATACTCGATATGGTCACTATGAATATACTGTTATGCCTTTTGGGTTATGCAATGCACCAGCTGTATTCCAGGATCTGATAAATGAGGTTCTTAGGGAATTTCAGCAAGATTGCGTCATTGTATACCTAGATGATATACTCATTCATTCTAGTGACATTGAGACTCATCACAAGCAAGTCAGGAGGGTTTTGCACAAGCTTCTCCAGCATGGCTTGTACTGCAAGTTGGAGAAATGTAGCTTTGATCAAACCCAGGTAACCTTTCTCGGCTATGTGATCTCTGGGGAGGGATTTAAGATGGATCCGGATAAGCTCCAATCCATTCTAGAGTGGCCTTTACCCAAAGGTCTTAAAGCCGTACAGAGATTTATTGGTTTTTCTAATTATTATAGGCGCTTTATTAAGGGCTATTCTTCCATTATCGCACCTATCACTAACATGACCAAACAGGGGGCTGATACTAAGAATTGGACTACTGAAGCTCTCCTGGCGTTCAAAACTCTCAAGGAGCTTTTCGCTTCCGCTCCAATTTTAGTTCACCCCGACACTTCTCTGCCTTTTTTACTTGAGGTAGACGCATCAGAGACTGGTTTAGGTGCTGTCCTATCTCAAAGGTTGGGTGTTGATAAACCATTACATCCATGTGGATTTTTCTCTAAAAAATTGACCGGTACTGAGAGCAGGTATGACATTGGTGACAGAGAATTACTAGCGGTTATCAAGGCTTTGAAAGAGTGGAGACATTTATTGGAAGGTACTTTACATCCTGTTACCATTCTGACAGACCACAAAAACTTGTCTTATATCGGAGAGGCCAAACGTCTGTCCTCCAGGCAGGCTCGTTGGTCGTTGTTTCTTACCCATTTCAATTACGTTCTGACTTACAGACCTGGGTCAAAGAATTCTAAAGCCGATGCGCTATCTCGCCAATATGAGCCCTCTGCCTCAGTTGAACCACTGTTGTCCTCCATTGTACCCAAATGCAATATTATTGCTAATACCAGTCTCAAAATTCATTCTCCGCTACTTGACCAGATCTTGAAGTCACAACATCTAGCTCCTGGAAACACTCCTGAGGGAAGAAACTTTGTTCCTCCTGAACTTCAACTGGAGCTCTTACAATGCTTTCACGAAAGTAAAATAGCTGGTCATCCTGGTATTCGCAAGACATACTCTCTGATATCCAAGGATTTCTGGTGGCCTTCACTTCGAAAAGATATTGAGGAGTTCGTCGCAGCTTGTGAGACTTGTGCCAAGACTAAACTACTTCATGCATCTCCATGTGGTCTGTTACACCCCTTGGACATTCCTGAGAAACCTTGGTCCTGTTTGTCCATAGACTTTATCGTTGATTTGCCTGCTTCCAAGAGACAGACTGTTATTCTCACGGTGGTGGATAGATTTACTAAGATGGCCCATTTCGTGCCATTACCTAAACTTCCGACTTCTCCTGAATTGGCGGAGATTTTTGCGAGAGAGGTTTTTCGCCTACATGGGATTCCTTCAGAGATTGTTTCTGATAGAGGTTCTCAATTTGTCTCACGTTTCTGGAGATCCTTTTGTTCTCAAATGGGCATCAAATTGAACTTCTCCTCTGCCTATCACCCTCAGTCTAACGGAGCTGCTGAACGTACTAATCAAAAGATCGAACAGTATCTACGTTGCTTTGTTTCCGAACACCAGGACGATTGGGTCGGTCTGATTCCTTGGGCGGAGTTCGCACACAATAACCTTGTTTGCGATTCAACTCGCTCTAGCCCTTTCTTCATGAACTATGGCTTTCATCCTTCGATTTTTCCTTCGGTTTCCTCTTCTCAGGGGATACCGTCGGTTGATGATCATGTCGCCAACCTGAAGAAATTATGGGATCAGACTCGGCAAATTCTATTACATAGTTCCTCGCTGTTCAAGAAACACGCTGACAAGCATAGAAGAGCGGCTCCTGTTTTTGTTCCTGGGGATAGGGTATGGTTGAGTACCAAGAATATTCGCCTAAAAGTTCCATCTATGAAATTTGCTCCTCGTTACATAGGCCCTTACAGGGTTCTCACTCGTATCAATCCGGTTGCGTATCGCCTTGCTCTGCCACCTGCCTTACGCATTCCTAACTCCTTTCATGTCTCCTTGTTGAAACCTCTTATTTGCAATAAATTCTCCTCTAAGGCCTCCTCACCTCGTCCTGTTCAGGTGGAGGGTCGGGAGGAGTACGAGGTCAGCTCCATCATTGACTCCAGAATTTCAAGGGGAAAATTGCAATATCTGGTCAACTGGAGGGGATATGGTCCTGAGGAGAGGAGTTGGGTACCTCAGGAGGACGTTCATGCTTCTCGCCTTCGCAGAGCATTTCACCTCCGCTTCCCATCTCGCCCCGGTTCATTCCGCCCGGTGGGCGTATCTGAGAGGGGGGGTACTGTCAGGGTACCTGAGGCCTCTACCTCTAAGGGAGGTAGAGACTTGGTGGTTTATCCGTCCAGGCGAGCTGTTTCCTCCGTTCCTCGCGGTTCATCCAGTCACTTAAACACCGGCCGCGAGGAATCCACGTCCTTTTCTAGCAGGACGCTCAATACGTGACGTCATGACGCTATCACGAGCGACCTGTCACTCAAGTCTCCGATATCCAATCGGTACTTATCAGAGGCGTGATTACCATCCAGAGCCAGGGTATTTAAGCTTACTTCTCACTTCAGCTCATTGCCCTGTCGTGGTTCTAGCTTGTCTAGTCACTCAGCGCTCTGGTATTCTTGTTTGCTCTATTGGTTTTGACTCGGCTCGTTGTACTACCCTGCTTCTCTGTTATCCCTTGACCCGGCTTGTCTCTCGCTTATCTGTCTTCTCGTTCCCTCGACCTCGGCTTGTCTCTGACTATTCTCTATTACTCTCGGTACGTTAGTCCGGCCATTCTAAGGCCCGGTATACGTACCTTTCCTCTCTTTGTACTCTGCGTGTTGGATCCCTGTCCCGATCCTGACACATAGCCACTTGGCAAATAGTTAGGGCCTCATCTGCCACCAACGTAAGCTAGTTAATACAATTTTGCCTATGGGCACTAATCTAGTAAGCGGGGTCCCTCCAGCTATTCACATTTCAGTACTAACTCATCCTCTCTGCCCCCCTTAGAATGTCCAACGCTTCGGTACTAGAGGACAATCTGTCGGTTACCAGCACCCCTCTCAGGTCGGGCACGCAGAGAAGGCAACCAATCCCTCCAAGTCCAGCTTCCAGCTATCGCTCCTGGACTATCCCTAAGATTACCGCTGAACTCAAAAAGAGGAATATCCCTTATCCAGCTTCAGCCAGGAAAATGAACTTTTTCGTTTGTTGAACTCTACTGAGGATAACGAAAGACCAGGCCCCAGTTCGGAGGTTAACGTACTTAATAGCCTGGCTGAGTTACACGCCATGATGGCCTCCCTAGTGTCCTCAGTTGCCACTATTAATAATAGATTGGATAACCTGGAAGCCAATAATGTTCCTACAGTCCCCGAGCTTCCCGGGCCGGTTGCCCAACCCACGCCCGCCCCAAGAGGTAACGATAACCCTCTACAGGCGAAGAAAGCCACTAACGTTATCAATCCTATTCACCTAATACTGCAGACTCTGAGACGTGACATCATAGAAGGAAAGGATGTCAACTTGGCCTCACTACTGATAGCGGCTCAAGACGTGGTAGAGAACAGGGCGTACACGTTTGAGGATCTATCAGTAGTAATGAGGGCCAGAGATCCTAGGTTGAATAGGAAACTTAACATTCCCGAGTTTGTCTTGGCATTTGGTCTGTACAGAGACGTTATCTGTACAGCTTTTCCCCTCCGCAGAGAGGAGTTAGACGTATATCTACACAAGGTAATAGAGCTAGCTTATAAGTACGGGGGCTTTGCCTTTTACGACTATCACAAGTCGTTCTCCTCCAGGTCAGCCGCTTCATTGTCTCAGTATAATACAGTCACGGACTGGGGACAGCTAGACACGGAATTATTTCTTATGCATTTCGCAGGTCTCAAAACCCCTTCCTGTGCCATATGCTCGTCTGCAGCTCACTCGATTAATTTCTGTCCCGAAAATGTAGCTATCCCCTCTACCAGTAACGCCAACTCCGATTTTCAGTCCACCTCTAACCAGAAGGATATAAGAGACAAGTTAGGCAGGCCAATCGTGTTCTAGGGCAAAGCTCAGGTCTGCAATAATTTTAATGCTGGGGGTTGTAGTTATAGTGCTTGTAGACTGCTGCATGTGTGCTCGCTTTGTTTCAGGGCACATGCCAAGACAATGTGCCCTAACAAATTGTACCCTAAAAAGGCATCCACTCCAATAAACGTACCGGTTTTGCAACGTTACCTGTCTAATCATCCTTCTTTACATCTGGTGGAATTTCTCACGTCAGGGTTCACTCACGGGTTTCACACAGGCTTTGTCTCTCTCCCCTCAGGCACCTTGGAATGCCCCAACCTTCAGTCAGCTCTCACAGACCCCGACACCGTACAACAACTCTTACAGAAAGAAGTAGATAACGGCTTCATGCTAGGCCCTTTCACTACTCCTCCTTTCTCCTCATGGAGAACTAACCCTTTAGGTATCGCCACTGGGAAGTTTAACAACAAAAAGAGACTAATTATTGACTTTTTCTGCACCACACACCTCTCCCACACCTAGCCTGAATGCACTAATCCCGTCAGAAGATTTTTCTCTTCAGTACGCCAGAATTGATGATGCCATTCAAGCTATTATTAACTCCGGGAAGGCGGCCTGGTTAAGTAAGTCAGATATTACTAACGCCTTCAAGTTACTTCCCATTCATCAATCACTCTGGCATCTGCATGGAGTTAAGTGGCAAGACAACTACTATTTCGCTACCAGGCTTACTTTCGGCTCCAAAAGTAGCCCCAAGTTATTTGACCTGTTCGCCGAAACATTGACTTGGCTTCTCCTGAACTTCTGCAGATGTCCAGTTGTCATTCATTATTTAGACGACTTCCTCACTATCGAACCACACCACTGCACTCCACGCAGCCTGAATCACATGCTCACTCTTCAAAGATTTAGGTGTCCCCGTAGCCCAGGACAAAACTGAAGGTCCCAAAACCGAGATTACTTTCCTGGGGATTACACTCAATTCTGTCACCATGCACGCCAGCCTGCCCCAGGAGAAGGTAGACCGAATTCTGTCTTACATTAGCACCTGCATGTCACAAGGCACTTGCACCAGGAAACAGTTACAGTCACTTTTAGGTTCACTTAATTTCGCCATGAGAATAATTCCACAGGGTAGGTCTTTCATTTCCAGAATCCTTTCACTTTTGCACGGTCTCCCTGATGATGACTCCACTACACCCTTAGACGAGTCAGCTACAGCTGATCTAAGAATGTGGCAGCTGTTCCTTTCCTCGTGGAATGGCAGGTCGCTGTTTGTTCCCCCCGTTTCCGATGATTCCCCAGTACTCTGGACTGACGCGTCAGGTGCCATTGGTTATGCGGCCATATTTGGCAACGAATGGCTTTACGACTCCTGGCCGATCTAAACCACATCACTCGAGAGTTTCAGTACCACCTCCTCACTTTTCGAGATCTACCCTATCGTAGCAGCAGGATTCACGTGGGGGGTAGAGTGGAGGGGGCAGTCAGTCAGGTGTTTTTGTGATAACTTAGCTACCTGTAACATCATTAACAAGGGCCGCTCTCAGTCCCTCACGATCATGAACCTGGTCAGGAGACTCACTTGGCTAGCAGCTAATCTCCAGTTCTGCATTTCCTGTGTTCACGTCCCAGGTATACAAAATACTGCCGCTGATGCTCTGTCACGATTCAATTTGCAGGAGTTCTTCAGACTGCATCCAACGGCTACCCAGCGACCCAGGGTACCGCCAAAGTTCGAAGACCTGGTAATGCGTTAAGCTCTCTCTTGCATCTAAGCGGCACGCTTGCTCAGGCGGGTTTATCCCTTAACACAAGGAAAGCTTATCACAGAGCATATGAACTGTTTATGTGTTTTGTTCGTAATTACTGTATAATAAATGTTTTTTCTGTTGAAACTATGGTTGCTTTCACAACTTTTTGCCACTTTTCTCTTAATCTAGCTTACAACACAATCAAACTCTACTTTACGGGAGTCCAACACTACATGTTAACCTCCTTTCCCAACAAGTCTCCTTTCCTAACTTCCTACCCTATTAAAAGTGTCCTCAAAGGCATTCATAATTTGTCAGTACACATACCCACTAAACGACTTCCCATAGATAGTAAGCTATTTAAGAATATATCCGATATACTCGACACGTCCCCTTTCGAACATATCACAAACCTCGTTATCAAATCAGCGGCTTATTTAGCCTTTTATGGTTTCTTGAGACCCAGAGAGTTCACTGTAGAGAGAGCATCTGACTTCAGCTCGTGCCTCCAAAAGAAACACTTAGTTAAAAAACTAGACCACTACACGTTGTCCGTTACTCGTACCAAAACAAGCCAAACAGGCCCACCAGTGGAAATTAACTTTTATCCCACTTCGACCAAATGGTGTCCCGTCAGTGTTTTGGATAAACTAGTAGCATCCCAAGCTAATTCCGTTCCCGATTGCCCACTTCTAGCTATACTAGGGAAACCCCTAACCACTAAAATCTTCATGCTTTACATACGCACCCTTTTACTCCGGGTGGGACAAAACCCACGTTCATTTTCGGGCCATTCTTTTCGCATTGGAGCAGCCACAGCTGCCTCAAGTAATCATGTACCAACACACATAATTAAAAATATGGGGAGGTGGAAATCATCCGCATACAACAGATACATCCCCAATCCAGAGAAAGAGATAAGGCTGGCTTTCTGTGATATGACTAAATGATGTATCGCTTAATAAACGCATTTTTGTCTTAATGGTTCTTATTTTTGCCCTCTTTTACAGGCCTAACCTTACGTCAGTTTCGGCACACCTCAACTGACTTGCTATTAAGGAACTACTTATTTTAACCCTGTTTTCCTTACGTCCTCGGAATGTGCCGTACACAAATAGAAGGCTTGGCCTGTAATTGTGGGAGGCACTTAAGTTCCCTATTTAAACCCGGTGAGCCCCTGCTTACCTGTCTTCGACGATCTCGGAAGTGCCCCTCCCACCGCACCCTCAATTTTATCATTTTACCTAGGTGGGCCCTCTTTTACAGGCCTAACCTTACGTCAGTTTCGGCACACCTCAACTGACTTGCTATTAAGGAACTACTTATTTTAACCCTGTTTTCCTTACGTCCTCGGAATGTGCCGTACACAAATATACTTTGCAATCCAGCCCTAAATGTAACCTGCATTTCTAGCAATATGTTATCCATGTATATAGATCTATAAGGGCGCTTCACCTGTCCCCGTTTCCAATACAAAAATGTAAATAAAAGTTTTACTGCTCAACACTCCGCCTCCTGCAATATCATCATGTTGGTCCAATATATGGACTATGGTGAGTATGATAGCAACTAGAGGTGGACTTATCTTATTTTATATTGCAGTGTTAAATGGATTGGACCACTGCAGCCAGGCCTTTTTATTGTGATGAAGTACTCTGAATGAATATCGTGTCCCTGTAAAAAAAATGTTGGTAGCACAGAAAATGGACAGACTTATCACTGATCGCTCTACACAGCCTCAGAGCAGTTTAAAAAGTCAGCCATTTTATTTGGGAATTCCAGGCCTAAAGGACAGATTGTTAAGCCCAAAAGGTAGACCTTCAGATGTTGTAAAATCACTGCTTCCATGATGCTTTATCATTCTAAAGGCATGCAAAGCATCATGGGAGTTTTAGTTCTACAAATTCAGGGGATCTACCTTTTAGGCACCCCTGACTTAGACTATGCTTGTCCTTTAGGGTGTTAATAATGTATAACTCCCTTGCTGTATTATCGGATTTGTTTTGAGCACAGAAGAAAAATTGGTGGCAGTGGAGCCAAGAATCCCACCTAAATCTCTACAGTGAAATTTTGTTCCTGTTTTCTACTTAACTTACTGGGAAAATAGACTCTAAATGTCTAAATTCAGGGGTGAAAAAGGAAACTTAAGTAAAAAAATGTATTCATATTTTACAGACAAATGTTAAACCTCCACCCAGACTGTTAAATAGAGGAGCTTTTTTAACACTTTTTATTTTTTAAACTTCTGGAAAAATAACTAATTCAGCCAGTGTTGCCGAGCAGGCAGCTATTGAACGCATCTCTGATTCATTCTGAATTAAATGAGCAAGAAAAGGTCTGGAGACTGAATCATATCTATTTATAATGTGATAGGGACTTTAAAAACTCAGCATTGCAAGTGTAAAAATAGGGAAATCTTAACATAAAAAATGGTAAAAAAAAAATAGAATATATTAAATAATAGAAAAGACAAGTGTACAGTAGTGTGCACTAGCTGATACACTGGTGCAAAGGTTAATATCTATAATGGAGCTCTTATAATTCACTGAATTTCAAGTGGTAATTGATGTACACACAATGTGGTCTGTTCACACTGTACTGTACCGTATAACTGTGACGTACGTAAAGAGGAAATTATAGAAAAAATAATAATTTCTTGTTAAGATAATGCGTACAGACTGATTTAGATTATGTGTGGATACAAATATTTCTAAATGTTTTTGTATTTGTTTGCTTGGGCTTGGGGTTAATGGGTGTTTAGGGTTAAAGGGACCTAGGGTAGAGTTAGGGTTAATTAGAGGCATGGTTGAGCTCAATTAGAGGCAAGGTTGAGCTGCGAGTTGAAGGTTAAGAGAGATTTAGGTGCATGGGGACTTAGGTTTAGGATTAATTAACAGAATTATTGACTAAAGTAAGAAAGGTTAGGAATTCAAAGGTAATTCAAAGTGACTTGTACATTTAAATGGACACATTAGTCAACACAATAACTTAAGCTTAATGAAGCGGTTTTGTTGTATAGGTCATAACCCTGCAATCTCACTGCTTAATTCTCTACCATTTAAGAGTTCAATCACTTTGTTTATACAGCCCTAGTCATACCTCCCAGCAAGTAACATGCACAGCCTTTCTAAATCCTTCCTGTAAAGTGAGGCATAATGTTTGTTCCTTTATTGCACATTCTGTTTAATTTAGAATACCTGCACTCATGCACTGTCAATAGTTTGCTAGACTTTGCAGGGGCCTCCTGCATGTGATTAAAGTAAATTCGCAGAACAGGATATAACAATTCTAAAGTAAGTTAACATCTGACTGGAATTTTTTTTTTTTCATAGAGGATACATAATTAGAAACAAAAGTCATTTTACATTTAAATGGCAGAGAATTGAGCATTGTGACTTCAGAGGCATGATTTATACACAAAAGCTGTTTCATTAAGCTAAAGTTGTTTTGGTGACTATAGTGTCCTTTTAAGGCAAAATTAGCTGGACAGTAAGAATAGCTTACTTAGAGTATTTTTGAGTTGAGCTATTTTGGCCTAATTTGAAATTCTCTTTGAAATCATTTTTCATTCCTAACAATTCTAAATTTAGTGAGAAATCCTGTTAGAGTCAGGAAGTACCTGACTCACATGTCATGGATTCACATGCTGTACTTCCAATCATTCTCAGTCAAGTTCTCAATCACTTTGTTGGGAAATGGTTTTCATTGGACTAAAAAAAGCTAAGAATTCTGTCATTTTTAAGCCATCACATGAAGCTGATTTATATGACTCAACAAATTAGAGCAATTATGTACAATTTAATAACATTTAAAAAAAATACTTAACAGTTGTTACAATATTTATTTGAATGTATCTACATTTTTACCATACCTCAACAAGACCAAGGATTTCATATGTGAAGCATTCTCCAGTGTCAAGTACAACATACAAGTTGAGAATTAGTGAAGAGCAATGATGACCTTTGAATTTAGTAGCATTCAAATAATTTGTTTATCTGATTCATTATTGCTGTATTTATCGTTTTGTGTAAACACCTCAATGAAATGGTGATCTTTCATTTGAGTTTGAGTGGTGAAAATTCACATGTATCTGTTACTTAAATATCCACTTCACTCAGAGGCTTCTTCAGGGTTGGCGTCCTTTGAACAAACATAGGCTTTTCATTTTTTTATAGAGTTCTTTATATCTGTCTGTCATTTACTGATTTAGAGACATCAGATGATCAAATAACTATATACTAATATAATCTATATTTTTACTGCAGATAGCCAGCTGCCATTAATTTGTTCACATTTATTGATTTTCTGAATATGACATAAGTACCTGCACCAGACAATAATACATATCAGGCCCAGGATTTATATTTAACGTGCCTATAGACGCAAGACTTTTTTTTCTAATATGCATGTTGCGAGGTGGGAGAGGTGATGATCATCACAGTCAGTGTAATCACACTAATAGCTCATGTTCTATATCGATGCACCTTTTCTAGAAAACCTAACTGGCAGAGGCCATGGGACTGCAATGTGGCTTTAATATGGAACAAATTATTGCAGATAAGATTGTACATTGACCCTCTCCTCTTTGCCTATTAATGCTGCTATAAATTGCTCCAGGTAGGGAATGGTTGCCAACATTAATAAATAAATAAAATATATAATGCACAGTTTCCAAAGTAGATGATAAGTACTGTAGTTTCCCAAACTCTGCAGTTACTCTGTAGTTAGCAGATGGGCTCTATAATGGATGTTGGGTGTTTCCACTATTTTGGCTCTAATAATTAGACAGTCAACAAAATTTGCAAGGAAGGCCTTGTCCACTAAACAGTGCTTTTAAAAAAGAGCCCAGTTGCAAGCATAGTGAATTTAGTTTGTTTATTGTAATAATGATTAATAATACAGTGTGGCGCACAACAAAAGGATGTACACAACAAGAGTGAGTGTGACTCATTTCTTATGTTCCTATGTTACTTAATCGTGATTTCAGTAGTAAAGGCTAAGAATTGCAAGAATGCTTGTGATGTGCGTAAAAGCAATCTGGATTAACTAATAAAATCACTCTTCTATTTTATAACAGGCAGACTACATGGACCAGTTGTTTCCAAGCTGTTGCTACACTTTGCGATCTCACAATATGGTCTCTAGAGAGCTTATGTCAGTATGGAATAGCTCTGGCAGCCCTTCCCCATTGTTGTCTTTAATTTTGTAGAGCATTCCATTTTGGAATATTCTTCTTATCAAACTATTTTTACAGTAGCCCAGAATTCCACACAGTACACATGTTCACTCAACGTAATTTCTTAAATAAATAAAAAAATAAAAAAAATATTAACACAAGTTACAAGTGATTTTGCATATGTTATTCAATGGTATAAATTCCAGAGAAATTAAATTTTTAGGGACACTCCAAGCACCAATACTACTATAATGCATTTGATAATGGTTTTGACCTCATTATTATGCTGTTTTTTCATTCTCAAATCTTTATACTGTTTGCATAAAATAAATAAATGTTTTTTAGAATGTTGCACCGTAACCCAGGTTCTTTACTCACACCCACTCACTCCATAAGAAGACTTCCTCAGCACACAACTCATCCACTAGTAGTACTGAATTATCTGAACAAAAGAACAACCAGCATTTAGAGTAGAGGACACCAAGCGAGATATATAGTAAGGACATCACAACTGACTTTTTCTGGCTGTCTGCAGCCATTTTGTGAATTTAAAGTCGCTCACTCAGTGCTGTTGGGGGTAAGACTTTGTGTATACCTTTGATAATGAAGACTTTCTGGAGTGAGATGGTGTGGCTAAAGAGGCAGCTTATGGTGCAGAATAGTCTATCTGGAAAGTATCCAGCCATGTGATATGAAATATAGAGACAAGAAACATTGTACATAGGACAATGACACCTCGGTCTTGTTTAAATTAGGCACCTTGGACTTCACACAGTTCTCCCACCATCTGTTCCACTATTCAAAACACTCTACAAAATCCTTTGTTGGAATCACCATTAGTTGCCTTGTCATATTTATCTGAATCTCATTGATGGTCTGAAATATCTTCCCTTTCAAAGGTGATTATAGTTTTGGGAAAAGCCAAATTTTGCAGGATGCCAAACTTTTCAACAGGTTCTCGACCATCTCTGAAGAGTTTGTGCCAAACTTTTATTTGCACTGCACTCATAGCATCGTCCCCGAAAGCCTTCTGAATCATCTGAATGTCCAAGCTTCACACAAAATTTGATGCTGATTCATTGCTCTACTCGCTCAGTCATTTTGAACGTGGCATCAACACCATACACATGCTCAGTCAACAGCATCTACTGCCCCCACTGACTAGTACAGTTAAGTGATCATTGTTCATGCATGCACATTCCAGTATACTCTCCTTGGCTGCCAGGTAACATCAAAATGTTGTGCAAACCATTCTTATTATATATTAACTTTGACTGGACTTTTACCGGACAGACCACTATATTTTTTGTGAAAAATGTATAAAGATTTGATCATATTAATGAGTCCAAAATCTATTACAGTTTCATTATTCCCTTTAAGCCCTTAAGGATAGATGACAGATTCCATATATCTAAAAGTCATAGCTCTGTTTGATGCCAGTGTTCACTGTGCCTCAAATCAAGCTTAGCATTTTTCTCATTATTCCTGTGAGTTCTCTGTATTGAATTCCAAGCCATAAACAGATAGACTAGAGTCGTTGTCCTGATTGGCATTATCTATGTCACATTTCTTGCATTACATTCAGCAGGAAGCTATCATACTCACTCAATGAAATTGGAACTTATTATATGACATCTATATTGTCAGACGCAAACGAGTCAAATATCAACTCACATCATACATACAGGAGTTGATTGAACGGATTCTCATTTATTATTAGTGAAGAAATTTGATACTGTTGAAAATAGATGGCAGAATTTAAATCCAAAATAGCCTAACTGGAAAAGTAATCAATTTGTTCCAATTCAACTATTTTGGCCAACAGTTTAGAATTCCAAAGTCTGTTTTTATGAATAAATATCTATGTGATCCATACATTCTTTTTTTCCAAAGATTTCTAGCTGCTCAGTGAGATTAGACAGAATAAGAACTATATTACCGTATTGTGCCCTCAATTTAATATTTTTGGGTATGCTTTTCACATTTTTTTATTTCAAATTATTTTTTTCAAAATATTAAAATATCAAAAAGCATATAAAATATATATATATAAATTTATCAAAAATATCAAAATATTAAAACATGTTTTTAAAACATTATGTAATTTTAAAAGTTTACCAAAAAACATTAAATCAAGGCCTATAATGGAGGTCCAGAATTTTCAAGGTGTGTGCTTGCAATGTCCTAATTCATTGAATCATCACCATTTTAATTGATTTTGACAGTAGGCTTCACATATGATAACCTTGGTCTTTCTCACAACAGTGGTTTGGCAGACAATCAGATACATTTAACTAAATATTCTAACAAATGCCTAACATCTAAATTTTTTTAAATGCATGCAGGTCTTAACAATGTCTTAATTATCTAATGTTCACTGGTTTATGGCATGAAAACATGAAATGCAGCACACAAATAGGGTCAGACACATGGAGGGGGACTATCAGAGCTCAATACCAAAGGAAGCCCAGACTTCAACACATTTCGGCCACCAGCAATTATTCACCCTACTATTGATGTGTGAATGGGGAAGGGCCTCATAGAAATTATACTTAGCAAGCAAGCAATGTTACCTTTATTTAAGTAAGATAGAAAGTTCAAGATAGTGTTTAAATATCAACTTAAGTGTGTAAAGGGAGACTCATTGGAGATTCCCCGCAATTTAATATTATACCACTGCAATGTTATTTCCCCCGGTGGTATTAATTTATAAATACCACCAGCCACATTTAATTTCTGCTCACTCATCTGCCTAATGTACAATAAATCAACCCTGTTTAATAGTGTTTGACCGCTCCTCTAAGAAATATACAGCGGCCTGATAGCACAGATGGCTAAATGGTAAGCCTTAAGCAATTGCTGGACTGTAACTCAAACCAGCCTGGCTGCCTGAGGGTGATGAAAGTCATAAACGAGCAACAGCTGGAAACCCACAGGAAATAAGCATCTCTTGTAGAGGAATCAGACACATTGAAGTTAATGACAAGTTACACCAAGCTGCCTGAATGCAAATACTCTCCCTCATATAAAAAAATAAAAAAATAAACAAACATACAGCTAGTCTTATTTTTCCAAATTCCTCTGTCAGGGGTGCCTGTTGCAACACACTTCTAAGAAATCAAGGATTGATTCCTAATTATTTCAGCTATCATTGTGCTGCTACAAAGATGTGTTGCAAGCCCCTCGCAGTGAAATAATTACTTTTGACAAGAAAACAATGCTACCCTTAATTCATTAAAATACAAAGTTTTAAATTTGCTTCCCAGGCGACCCTGTGCAATGTGATGCCAGGCTGCTGGTGAAAGCAGCGGGCAGCAAATGTGAGTACTCACACACCCCATACTGGGTTCTATGTTCAAATACAAGGGATGTAGACTCACAATAATAATAGTTTTCTGACAGTAAACATTTTGAAAACGTTGCTACAGATTGAATCATAATTACTGTAATTACTAAAATGTATCATAAATGCTAAATAAAAACAAACACCACCTAAAAAAAAACAAAAAAGTCAACCACTTGACAAATGTTTAAGCAAATAATTTAATATTTTCCCTCTCTGGCAAGACTTCGTGATTTTTATAGCTATGACATATTCAACAGCTCTGCACAATGGGTAGACGAGACATGTAAGTACATTTAATGAGTTTGGTTGAGAAACAGCCTATATGAGCTAATAATCTAAAGGAATTATTAAAATTGCACTACGTTATCAGTAAAGTCTGCTCTATTCAAGTTTAAATGGACTGTAAGGTGCATTAGCAATTACCTGTGGACATTATCTGGTTGATTTACGTGTAACCAATATCTCGTGAAATAGTTCAGACTTGGATTTCAGAAGAAAATCTCCTTGATGTGTACTGGCACTGCGTGTGGACTGATTTCTAAACATATCTCGTTACTTCCAGTACATGGCCTTGATTTAATATTGTTGGATAAGCTTCATAAATGATTTAATATTTGTATTTAATATTATGGAAATTATTAAATTGTTGTAATATTTTCCTATTTTTGATATATACATTTTTTTATGTTAATATATTTTTTTCAGATTTTTTTGAAAAAAAAATCTTTTGAAAAGTTTATCCAAAAATATGAAATCACTTGGAAAGCTTATCAAATAATGTTAAGGCAAGACCTATATCTTTCTTGCCACAGTTTCCGAAATTGCATCTTTGCTGTTTGCAGCTATAACACCTCCAAAAACATGGGAAAAATCCATGAAACTCTACCTTGTCAACAATAGAACCAAGCTGCACGTTCATTTCTACTAACTAAACAGTTGAACCATGGATGCCCTTTTTTACTTCTTTTAACCATGGTTTGAGGGAAGTAATCAACTACTTATGGTCTGGACAATATGTGTTACATAGTTACATAGCTGAAAAGAGACTTGCGTCCATCAAGTTAAGCCTTCCTCACATATGCTTTTGCTGTTGATCCAAAAGAAGGCAAAAAAAGCCAGTCTGAAGTGCTTTTTTTGCAACAAACTAGGAAAAAAATCCTTCTTGACCCCAAAATAGCAGTCAGATGTCTCCTTGGATCAAGCAGCTATTACCCCACTAATTAGAAATTATATCCCTGTATGTTATGTTTTTGCAAGTAAGAGATGTTGAGATCAGAAACCAGATTGGAGAAGGTCAGGTTGGGAGAAATTTGAAATTGGTGAATCAAAGAAGTTAGTTGAGCCAGGGGTGTTGCTAGGTTGCAAAAACACCAGGGCCTCCAGGCCAAAAACATATTTGCTAGCCCCTCCCACATTACATATATATAACGGCTATATTTTATTATTATTATTATTATGTTGTTGTTATTTATATAGCACCATCAAAATCCGCAGCGCTTTAAAATGGGTGGATGAACAGACATGTAGTTGTGACCTGACAAGTTGGACACACAGGAACAGAGGGGTTGAGGACCATGCACAATGAGCTTACATGCTAGAGGGAGTGGGGTAAAGTGACACAAAAAGGTAAGGATAGTATTAGACTAATGACAGTTGCAGGAGAGGAATCAGTCGGGAGCTATTAACAGTTTAATTGATACGCTTTTATGAAGCAGTGGGTTTTTTAATTATTTTTTGAAGGAGTGGAGACTGAGTGAGCATCTAATGGAGGAGGGAAGAGAGTTCCACAGGAACAAGGCAGCCCTCAAGAAGTCTTGAAGGCGAGCATCAGAGGTTGGAGTACGGACAGAAGATAGACGTAAGTCTTCAGCAGAGCGTAAGGGCCTAGACGGGACATACTATTGTATTAGGGAGGATAGATAGGTGGGAGCAGCATTATGTAGAGATTTGAAAACAAGAACCAGAATTTTAAATTGAGCCATATCTCTTACAGGAAGCCAATGTAGGGACTGACAGAAGGGTGAGACGTGGGAGGTGAGGGCGAACAGGAAGATGAACCTTCTCAAAGAAGGGTTAAAAGTGTACACCAAAAAAACTCTAACATGATTGCTTGTCATCTGCAAATCTGTCTGCTACAAACTGAGTGGATGACAAGTTAGAAAATACTGTTTTTAGTTAGACACCTCCTATTTTTGCCCTCCACCTTCAAAAAAAAAAAAATATATAAATATATACATTTTGACCAGAAAATAGTCAAATGTTTCTGAGGTTCTCCCTAAAGCCAATCCTTCAACATTGATGAGCTAAGAGGAAGACATGGGCAGCATGTAGGAGTTTCTGATTACAGTGTGTGAGATGTGACCTATGCCCAGATTTCACATTAGCCAGCCCTGAACTTTTTTCCCGTGCTGGCTTATGAAGCCCCAATGATGCTGTTGGAGGTGGAGTTACACTTCCAGCAGTAGAAGGATTTATAACTAAATGCTGAAAATACAAACTCCATGCACTATGACCTCTTCAAATGGAGTAACCTTTTAACCTTCAGGTAGGATTATATGTAAACTACAGTGAAATCACTAACACATGTATAGTTTAGAAATTATAAATGCCCTTGAGATTTCTTCCTCCAACATGGTCTCCTCAAATGAACAGGATGGGTTCCTGCATAGCTTCCTGTGTCCTACCAGAGCAGAATGCATGCCTACGTTACCCAGAGTGCAGCTTCATCTCTGCTACCTGAGCAGAATGCATGCCTACATTACCCAGAGTGCTTGTGGAATGCTGCTGTCACTCGAAAAATAGTAAATTATAATAATATTCTGTTAATCATATATATTTTGTTATGTTTTCAAATGCAATATAAAAGTTAGCACTTATATAACTTTAAATTAAAATGTAACTTTTATTGATGATCAACAATTCATTAAAAAAAAAAACTTTAATCAGGACAATTTTTTTAACAGTATAGCACATAAAAAAATGGCGTTCTCATGAAATTGTATTTTTAAAAAAGTGACCATCAATAAAAGTTGAGTTTTAATTTAAAAAGACTTGAGAGTGCAATCCATTTTTGTCCTGCATTTTCTGTCAGGTTCAGCACCAGGCAATTTGATTATTTAACTCTCAATTGCAGATTCAACTTAAAAATATATAAAACATATATATATAGAGAGAGAGGGAGAGAGCAAGAGAGGAAGAGATAGAGAGAGAATGATAATGGAATCATTTTGTGTTATATCTATTAATATATCCTTCATCTCCTGGAGGTATTAGACATTAAAATATTCTAGTGTCTGTTATACCAGGACAATTGTTGAGAGCATGCTTTTATTAAGATCACCTTTAATTACAGACCTGTCTCAATGCGAGTGGAAGCTTGTCTGGTGACATAAGGTCATTGTGTGAAATTCTGTTACCGGCAAGAAAGCAACTAGTTCTCGGTTATCTAAGCTTGTCTTTAATAAATTAGAAACTATCGAGAGTAGTAATATAGGTTCTCCCATAGGTATGGGTATAAGCAAGCAATGGCATTACATTGCAGATGTTATCAAATATATCTTCCAATACGTGCAGTCCACCAGGTGACTCATAATATATTTAATTCTATAAAAACTAAATTATTTATTATTTTGAAACGTAAAATCCCCAGAGTGTATATTTACTAAACAGTAAAGGCCCTATAGATTTAACAGTGACTTGTGATGAGCTGAAAACAGTGTTATTCATTCAAAGTTCTAGAACTGTTGAATGCTGCTGGAGAAAGTCTCACTTTGTATCTGACTTCCTCCACTGTAAATGTATGCTGCGCTCCTACAGCCTGGCTCTTTTCACTGCAAAAGTAAATTACTTTAACACCCTCATAAGTACACTGTCCCATCAACCAAAACACCTATTTCACACTTTTGATGCTCTTCTTCGGCCTTTTAATCCTTTTACCACCTTTTACCAACTTGTCTGCCACAAACATTTTGCATCTCACTTCACTGAGAAGATCTCTACAATCAGAGAAGAGATCGCTAATTTCTCTCCTTCCCCTACCAATACATCACCCAACCTCACTGTCTCTACCATTCTACACTCATTCGCACCTGCTACAGCAGAAGAGGTTTCTGCTCTGCTCCGGTCCTCCCACCCCACCACCTGTTTTCTCAATCCTATTCCTTCATATCTCATCCGCACTTTGTCTCCCTCTCTTGCTCTTCCTCTCACAAAAATTTTCAATCTTTCCCTTTCCTCTAGCCCATTTCCCTCACTCTTCAAACATGCAACTGCAACCCCGATTCTGAAAAAGCCCAGCCTTGACCCCAACTCCCCATCCAACTACCGCCCTATCTCACTACTACCATTTGCCTCCAAGATCCTCTAGAGAGTTGTGTACACCAAATTGACCGACTTTCTTGAAACCAACTCTCTGCTTGACCCCCTTCAGTCTGGATTCCGCGCTGGTCATTCTGTCGAAGCAGCTGTGACCAAAGTATCCAATGATTTAATTGCTGCTAAATCTCGCGGCCATTACTCTATCCTAATTCTCCTTGATCTTTCTGCTGCCTTTCACACTGTTGATCATCAACTCCCCATCCAACTACCGCGCTATCTCACTACTACCATTTTCCTCCAAGATCCTCTAGAGAGTTGTGTACACCAAATTGACCGACTTTCTTGAAACCAACTCTCTGCTTGACCCCTTTCAGTCTGGATTCCGCGCTGGTCATTCTGTCGAAGCGGCTGTGACCAAAGTATCCAATGATTTAATTGCTGCTAAATCTCACGGCCATTACTCTATCCTAATTCTCCTTGATCTTTCTGCTGCCTTTCACACTGTTGATCATCAACAGCTTCTTCACATTCTCCGTAATTTTGGTCTACGGGATACTGCTCTCTACTAGTGCTCCTCCTACCTCTCCCAGCGCTCTTTCAGTGTTTCTTTCTCTGACTCTGCCTCTTCCCCTCAACCACTCTCTCTTGGCATCCCCCAAGGTTCTGTCCTTGGTTCACTACTGTTCTCTATCTACACTGCCTCCCTTGGTAAACTCATCAGCACCTTTGGCTTCCGTTATCATTTCTATGTGGATGACACGCAAATCTACCTGACCTCTCCTGATCTCTCTCCGCCCATCTATATTCGTGTCTCTGACTGCCTCTCTTTGATTTCCAAATGGATGGCTGCTCAACCCCTTAAGGACCAAACTTCTGGACATGCCATGTGTCCTTAAGGGGTTAAACTCATCCTGTCAAAAAAATAAATTATGGTCTTTCCTCCCTCAAGTGTTACTACTCCCTTGTCTCCCTCCCTCCAAGTCAACGGCGCCACCATCACCTCTACCTCGCAGGCTCACTGCCTGGGTGTTCTTTTTGACTCCGACCTCTCCTTCAAGCCTCATGTTCAATCAATCGTCAAATCCTGTCGCTTCCATCTCAAAAACATAGCGCGCATCCGCCCCTATTTAACCCCAGATTTGGCTAAGGTGCTGGTCCATGCTCTTGTTCTCTCTCGCCTGGACTACTGCAAATGTAAGCTCATTGAGCAGGGCCCTCTACCTCTCTGTTCCTGTACATCCCGTTGTCTGGTTACAATTACATGTCTGTTAGTCCACCCATTGTACAGCGCTATGGAATTGGATGGCGCTATATAAATAATAAAATAATAATAAAAGTTAATTTCAAATATATATGAATTGGGGAAAAAACCTTTTAAAACAGTTATGTTTCTAGATGAACTATTTTGGCATAAAATGTTATATACACTTTGAATCCCCAACTATTCACACTTTAAATATAACTGTCCGTTTTTATGAACAAATTTATCCAAAGAAACACAAAAATATATGCTATTTAAAGTAGACTAGTATCATTCCTTACAGTTTTACATCCATGATTTTAGGGCATATTTAGTTGTGTCTATGTGTTGATGGTTTTTGTCTCAGATATTGCACTAGTTAAACTTTAGAATTAAAGCCTTTTATTATTCACCATTACTTTGTATATTTCTTCTGCACATAAAAGTTCCTTATGTATTTTATGGGTAACTATTTTATTGACAGTTTGTGCTAGAGTATTAAAGGGACTTAACAGATTAGAAAATAGAAACAGTGCCAAGAATGTGAGGTGAATGGGGGGGGGGGGGAGAAGGGGGTAAATAATACTGGTTTGTTCCAAATAAATTTACAAAGAAAAAGAAGGTATAAATGTACACCAGCATTGAACAAAAATCTATGAATTTTTATTAGAGTAGAAGTAAGGTTGGTGTTAAACACTCAATAATACATCACTGGAAGATCTGCCAAGAACATCTTTGGCACTGAAGAAGACTTAGACAATGTTAGCAAATACTCAAGGGAGAAACACAATCCAAACAAAAAAGAAGAAAAATTAATTCAATTCTCCAGCCGAGTTAGTTATTTACTTACCTTTACTGTCAAAAATACACAAAGCCACTAGATAAATCCACATTTCCTTCTTCACTAGTTTTCAGAGAGATGGCAATGTTCCAATGCCATTTTTTTTTTTTTAATTCTTTATTTTTGTCGTGCAGGTGATTACAAAGCATAAACGTACGCCACAACAGCGTGCATGAATGGTTAAACATAGGATCAGCAGTGGCATGAGAGGTCTGCACATTTTTGTTTTAAAATGAAAATAACAGGCTGTTTAACAATATTAAGTAAGATTACAAATGTTAGGCTAGACAGGCTTGTGTTCGTAGCGCATTATCAGCAAAAAAATAAAAGATTAAAGTAAACAATAATAGAGAAACTGAGCTTAATAAACGTGTCCTGCTGGTGAAATATAAAACGGTTTTACAATGTAGTATACGTTAGGTTAATTCTATACTATCTCTTGTCTGGCTAGGCTGGTAATAAGTGGTTGCATATTGTGCTAGACTTAAACCATAACTAAGATTGACTTTTATCCTATACAAGATTACATGTCTCTCTGAGTATGGGTACACGAGTGAGTTAAGTGAGTGAGGGCATGCTTATATACCTGAGGCAAAATGTGAGACAATATGCATGGTTTACATTGTGAGTATAGCGTTGGCTGCGAGAAGGGTAGCGTTTAGAAGGTAGTGAGTAAAGGCATATCGCATTATCAGGCACAGATAAGGCATAGAGAGAAAATAAAGGGAAAAATGAAGAGAGAGTTAACCAGTACTGTGTGTCCATTTATCAGTCCCGCTCAGCCCATGCCGGTACGTGGCAGGTTGGTTTCAGGAGTGGAAAGGTAGGTGCAAGAGTCGGAGCGGCCACTGCAGGGCGAGGGTCCCCTCCAGCCCCAGGCCCACTTTGAGGGTGGCATCGTCTGACCACTGGCTCGATGGCTCTGCGAGGTCGAGGCATTCCCATAACGGGTGCAGGTGGAGCCGATTTTCTGTCGCCGCCAGCGGCGGGCGTTCCTCCTGCAGGGTGGTCGATGCTGTGGGGGAACTTTCCTCCCGGCACCCGGCCTGGGTGGGCTGCTTGTTTGTTCAGGCGTCTTGGGGTTAGTTGCTGTGCCCGGAGTTGAGCGCTTCGTCCCCGCGTTCGCCGCTCCAGTCTTGCGGCCTGGCTGCGTTTGTGGTCTCGCCTGTTTCCGCTCACTATGTGTTCGGTCGGTTCTGGGCTGGGGTAGCTTGTTAGCCTTTGATGCTTGTAACTTTTGCCTCAGTTTGTACCAGAATCTGGCGAAAGCTGCGTCTATGCGCTGTTGGATGTCACTGTGATCCTCGATCTCAGCTAGGCGTCTAGATCCGTGTGGTTTTCTCCCCGCCGCCATCTTGGGTGCGCCATGCGTTTGGCTGCCCTGATTTTGCAGTGTGTGGAGTGACACGGTGTGCTAGCGGTAACTATTCCCGTCGCTTGAATTGGACCGAGATATCCCCCATCGGTCCAGAGGGGGGGGGGGGTAGGAGATGATTCTTTATAGGGGTCCTTTTCCAGGTCAGTCAGCCTGGGGAGCGGCCGTCTCCCCGCTGCCCGATCTCCGGTAGGCCTCTGGGTGCTTGATTTGGTTTCCGGGGGGTTATAAGCTTGAGTTTGGTATCCGGTGATACCCCCGGGTGTCCCCGACATGCTAGGAGCTGTCTTGTGTGCGGTTATGCTGTTTTTTGGGGGGATTATCCCCGAAGAATGCAAAATGTAGCAGGAGCCGAGGTACAGCACAACCGCTCCGTCTGGATGCTAGGCTCCGCCCCCCTTCCAATGCCATTTTTAATAAAAATATATAAAACAAATATATAAACTGAAAAATATATACAGAATATTTACATTGCACATATATATATATATATATATATATATATATATCACAATACACATATTGGACCTATTTTTCACCTTTTCTTTTTGTGATCCTGAATCTTTTAATGTTTATGAAATTTGGAGAAGCCAAACTGCCATATGGCCCAAATTGCTATAAAATGTGTGTGTGGGGGGGGGTGGGGGGGAGAGAAGGGGGATTCGGACAAAGTGTTAAATGAAAAGGCCCGATGAACAAATAAATAAATTGTAAAGAATAAAAATAAATGTAAAATATATATATATTTTTTTTTTTTACCAATTCTTTCACTGTGGATCTTTAGTTTATATTTCAGAGTTGGTCTGCAATAAGCACCATTGTTTATGTTTTCATAAAGCAGACTTTGCTAAATGTAACCTTTACCCCTGACAGTGTTCTGCAAAACACAATAACAGTAGCCAGAGGAAGCAAACATCAGGAAAATAATATATGTAATGTAATACTAGTACATGTGAATGTATGTGTGTGAGTGTCTGTATGTGGTGTAAACCATGATAGCATAGCACACTTATCATTGGAGACTTTGGTCAGTAGCCAAGAACAAGTCTCTATAAACCCTTTACAGACTCCTCCAGCTATTTTACCCTACAGAGTAAAAATAACATTGAAACAGAAAGACAATATTCAGTTTTTTTTGTCATCGTCAGATAAATGTGTTTTTAAATTTTAAATAAAACCATACTTTAACTCAAACAATGCAAAATAAAAACACACTGTACAATGGTCCTCTGCAATAAATGTATGTAAAAGTATACTATTATACTATCATACCACTGTGTACCAATACATATACTGTGATATAATTATACTGTGGTTAACATGAACTATTATAACATAAAAAACATGTACCATTGTACCTTAAATAGCATGTACCATTATACCGTGAATAACATGAATTTACTTGTATTTTAGAAGAACAAGATATCGTCCCCGTCCCTCAGATGTGTATCCTTTTTATGAATGCAATCCCTCAATCCTCTGAATTGTTTTTGTATCACATCAGCTAACTAGGCTCACTGACAGGTTATCCACACCTACACAACCCATTCCATCATCATTAGTCATCACCCAAACCATTATTTAATTCCTGCAATTACTACTCGACTCTGAAATATAAAACGGTACGGGATGTTTGAACTGCTCTATACGGTAGATAAATACTCTATGTCCTTTCCATTTCCTTTCTAGCTTCACAGTCAGCTTGCAAAGTGTAAGCTATCACACCTCTGGTCACAATGAGGTGAAATCTGGCCTTTCCTTCTAAAAGATTATTTAAAGCGTTATTACTTTAATGTGACATTACTGAATTAGTATGTACAGTGTTTCCAAAAATAATAAATGTTCATCTATGGGAAGGAACACACTGTACTTACCTACAATCATTAGAAAAGTATTCAAAGTTAAGATTTTTAAGTGCAGAAGTCTCAGCTTCTCACTTCTGTAACCACTATTTAATAGAGCACAGGGTAGCAAGAATACCAGCCAATAGTGTATAGCAGAACAATGTATTTTTCATATCTTAGTCATACTCACTGACTTTATGCATTTCTTTTATAGATCTCTCCATCTATCTATCTATAGCTTTATATTGCACATAAAAAGAGCCCTATTGGATGGATACACCTTTCTATCTATTTTAAATAGATAATTAAAGGGATACTATAGTGCAGGAATACAAAGTTGTATTCCTAGCACTATCACTCCCCCTGCATCTACCCCCCCCCCCCACGGTAAATAAAGGCGCTCTAACCCACCAAGACATTCGCAATCATCAGGCGCTAATGCACATTTGTGGGGCAAATGCTGCACGCGCATTAGACCTCCTCATAGGAAAGTATTGAATCAATGCTTTCCTATGGGGAAAAAAATCTGATGCTGAGGCGTGAGGACGCCCAGATACCGGACCAAAGGTCTGTTTCAATCCAGGAAGCCCTCTAGTGGCTGTCTGGGAGACAGTAACTCAGGGCAAATTTAGTCCTGCAATATAAACATTGCAGTTTCTTGCACTACGTGCAAGAGGGACGCTCCACACAGACCACTTCAATGAGCTGAAGTTGTCTAGGTATCTACAGTGTCCCTTTAATACATTAAAGAAAAAAAAATCGTACAACATTTTTTATTTAAAAAAATGTATATTTATTTTAGCATTTTAACATCTTTATATTTTTTCGTTTTACAATTAAGTATCTTTTTTTTAGCAGACTCCTTAATTCATACAAGAAGTACATTTCAAATGTTTCTTTCCTAAACATCGAGGGCTTATTATAACACACTGACTGTATTTTGTAATTAGCTGATGACTGCTCTCGGATTCTTTTTTTCAAGGCTGTGGCTTCGTGAAAGTTTAAAGTATCCTTGTTTGAGCACAGACAGTTCATGTGTGCAGACAGAGAAAGCTCCCTAAAAAAATCCCTATGGTGTGCCTACCAGCACTGACTGCACATTCTGTTAGCTCTCGGGGGATCGACAAGAGAATTTGGTTGCTAGGCTACATGCCAGAGAAATTTAGGCACATGGTCGCTGCAGGCTAGGAGATGTTTTGCTATGCAGCAAATTCCAGCTCTCTGCGCAGCTTAACCTTACTAAAAAATCAAAGTCGGTCAAAAGGCAATTAAACTCTTAGGGGGTGCAGTTAGACTAGACAGGTTGGGAGCATGTTCTTGATGGCTTGCCAGAAAATCAGTGTGAGCTTAGGGATATACTGTCACTTTCATCCGCATCACTCCCAAATCAAGTCAGCTTCTAACAATGGTGCTCGTTTTGGAAAGGTGTGTACACGTTTTAGAAATGTGCAGAAAGATCACTTAGCAACATTTTCCCTGCCTTCTAATTGCCGTCGCAAAGAAAGCGGTGACAAAAAATGCTTCTGACAAAGACAGATTGCGCTGGGTCAGAAAACAGAGATCTTCTTAAGTGTTTTCTTTCTGATTTTGTTAGAAAAAGAGAGATCAGAAAAAGTTGTTTGAAAGCCATAGGTCTTTGATTACATCTCCCTAATTTCTTTATGTGTTCTGTCACCACTTACTCACTATTTAATAATAAGCAACACAACTGTATAATTCATTGTGATTGTGTTGCTAAATAATAATTGTTTCCCCAAAATTGTTTTCTTTCTTAGGTTTGACTTGTTTATGCACTTTCTAGAGATGAGCTGCAGATTAGTTCCTAGTCCACTTGCCCCAATCAGAATGAACTCCACACACAGTCAGTCATTAACATCCCTGGCAGTATTAATATGTGAATGTTAAACTGAGAACTTACTACTAATTAATACAGAATTACCTTTACAGACTCTTTACATACTCTGGCTGATGGCCAAGGTGCAGACTGGGTTACACTGCTATAATGGCAATGGGTACATTAGGGTACCCATGTATTGGGATATTGCAAGTGTAGCTTAAAGTAAGGTTGTCTTTAGTGTTAAAAAGTTTTTCCCACCCTTTTTTGGTTTGACTAGAGCAATGCCCTATGGGTATTATTGTTTAGGGTCACACAAAAGAAATGCTCAAAAGCATTTGAAAATAAAATATTTACCATAACCCCGCCCTGGGCAAAGTTCCTGGCTCTATTTGTCCCTCCCTCACCCCCATCTGACTTCACAGTAGCTGAGCCACGTCCAATCAAAGTCTTCTATTAAAGAATCCTTTGATTAGACAAGAGAGCATGTGCGCTTTCTGAGCCAGCAAGAGGATTGATACATGGAGGGAGGGAGGAAGGAAGAGGATGTGTAGGTGGGAAACTGAATGGGATAGGGAAGCAGAAAGCTGCAGACAAGGAGCGAGGGAAGACACAAGGGAAAAGCAGATTATGCCTGTGACCAACTTGCAGTGCGTGCTGATGTCAGATGTAAAATATGCACAATATTGACATTAGGTAGTCCATTACAGAGTTCAGTCTCAGTCTGCGAGACATTTCGAGCTGAAACACTGCACATCCAGACTCTTAACACCAAGACCACTTAAAAAAGCAGAAGTGGTCATGGTAGTTGGATTAATTTATTTAGAGGGATTTAGAGTTTGGTGGAACTTAGAAGCTTAAAGGTACACTCCAGACTCCTAAAGTAAATCAGCTTGCTGAAGTTTAGAAAAAGTGCAGGTTTCAAAAGAAATTAGCACAAACATATCTATATACTTTCTACTTGAACACTATATATATATATATATATATATATATATACATATATATATATATATATATATAT
This sequence comes from Pelobates fuscus, assembly GCF_036172605.1. Classification (NCBI taxonomy): domain Eukaryota; kingdom Metazoa; phylum Chordata; class Amphibia; order Anura; family Pelobatidae; genus Pelobates; species Pelobates fuscus. The sequence continues at coordinate 39,634,597 of NC_086322.1, read as the reverse complement.
ATATATACACACACACACACACACACACACACACACACACATATATATATATATATTTATTTGTAACACACACAAACACACTATATTTATATATAGAATTTACATAGTTTGATGGTTTTGATCAAAGCTATAGTAAAAACCTAGAATCAGATGTCCTCTGCATGCAAGAGCACCACAGTGGACTCACTTAAAAGGCTTAAGGATACACAATAAAAAAATACACATTTATTTGATGTGATAGGGTCTAGTGAAAGCAGGACCCATGCAGTGAAACAAAGAGAAGGTAAGTAGAAAATCATGATAGAGTCTAGAGCAGAGGTCGGCAACTTTCGACACTCCAGATGTAGTCTACAACATCTGGAGCATGGGGGATTGCATATCCCTTGTCTCGAGTCATCAGGCCAATTCTTTACATTTTAATCTAACTCTGCACATTGCCTCTGTTTTGCCATAGTGCATGTCATTTTCTTAATCTTTTTTTAGGATGTAGACATGAATATTCTTGGTGGTTCAAAAATTAATAGCATGCCAGCAATTGTGATTTTTTTATCACCACAATCAGAAAACAACTATAATCCAAGGACAAATTTTTATGTATAGCTGTAACAAATGACTTTCTGAGATGCAGGTTATCTCAGTTCTTATTTATGAGGGTAATATGAGGCCTCTAATTTCTTGCTGAAGGTAATATAATTAGCGGTCCACTGATAACTTGAAGATCTGGGATGGTCCAAGTCTGAACCACTCAGTTTACCATGAGAAGAAAGATAAGCTTTGTTTTAATATTTTTTAATAATCGTTTAAAATGATTTAATATTTTACAAAATATTTTAATATGTTAATATTTTGATACATTCATATATTTGTTATATATTACATCTTTTTTGATATTTGAATATTTTAAAGATATAATTTTAAAAGTTTATCTAATTTTTTTTATGATATATATCAGTAAGGCTTATTCAAAAATATTAGAGGCCGAAATTGGAAAATATGCTTTTATGAAATAAGCAAAAGGTATTTCTCAAAGGGCAACTCGGTAGACTATTCAACATAATATTAATCATTATTTTGCAATAAAAAGAAAACAGATCAATAAATACCTAGCAGGTGTAAAAGTTCATATGGAAAAAAATAACCCACGATCCATAATAAAATAATTTCCACAGATGGACAAAAAGCAGGCATCAATGACATAGGAGAACAAAATGTCTGCACACAGGTACTAATATAAATAAATAGATAATACATATAAATAAATGCAAGTGGCACGGGAGGGAGTATAATAATTAAGATACAGTGGGCATAAGAACAAGAAGACCAAAAAACACCTGAAAATAACACGGCCATTTTAAGTTCTGTTTGGTCAGAAGCAACAACTGCACTCCAAACAAAACAAAGAAGCTAGAATCATCCCAGGGCACATTTTTAGTTGTCTTGCAATTTTTTATATTGTTCGGGGATTCATGGCAATTGATTTGCATGGTCCTAGATCAAAGAATCTTATGGCCAAAGAGGTTTTAAAGACGGACACCCATATTGAGCAATCGTTAGCCAGAAGATGCGCTGCCAAACAAACACCTATTTACATCTGTACATTACAAAATAATTCACAAGGCATATTTGCATTTGCGAATTGTAACTAGCTTTACATTGTAATACACAGTGGCTTTAATACATGCAATCTTTTATTTTAAACAATAATAAAAAACACTGACAAACAGATATACACATAGAAATGCACTGACATATAAACCCTGCCAGCTATATTTTTTTAGATATCTATTCGTATTATTATTATTATTATTGACACCTTTGTGTCCAGTTTAAACTCTGACACTCTTGTAGCTTTGGAATATATCCCCCATGATGCTCCCTTTGCTAGAAAGTCCCAGCCACTGGTGTTTGGTGTATTTACAGAGATCGGTGTATACAAAATATTCAACCGCTTCAGGATAAACACCATGTCAAATTGCCATGAAAACATGAGATTTGCCTAACCCTGAAGGGGTTAAACACAACAACAGCCCATAGTCGTATTAAAAAAAAAAACAAGTCCCTCTGCAAAATAAATGCAAAATGTTTCTGCTTCAGGAAAATACTTCAAACAGCGACATCATCTTCTGAAGTGAATAAAATGAGAAATACTTGAATTGTCTGAATAATGTAATGATAAAAAAGAAAGTAATTTTAATATGGCCTACTTTGTCTATTCATATAAAAATAACAAATTATTCTTTTTGCCAAACACATGGGAAGAAATTGCCAGTAAGATTAAATAAGTCATATTTAATGTATTTAAAAAAATAAATTAAAACAAATGTACCAATGTATTCTATCAACTGGGAATTGAAGTATGTTTTTATTTTTATCTTACTTAGATAGGTAAATTAGTAGATAGGTGCTTTATGCACTAGACAGGATTTCCAATGGAATTCCATGGGTAAGGCCAAAACTATTGCTTTATAAAAATCACTTAAAGTCAACTATTCTTATATTTCAGCAACTCTGGCCAGAAATTTTAAATTCACTGTAAATTCCCGACAATTCAATTTTTAGTAAATAACCCCAACAGTTAGATTAATTTATAAACTTGTCATGTCTGGGCTGTTTTTCCTGAAGCCATATGATACCAGCATCTCATCACTGCCATCCCCACGTGGGGAATCGGAAGTATGAGATCAATTATCACATCATATGTACCACTAAACATGTTGTTTATCCTATAAAATGTCCTTATGGTCTATCATATGTTGTCAAGATGGGCTTACCCGTCCGTGACTGTGACTGCATAAAAGGCCGTCACTCGACAATCAGATATGCGCACAGGGATAAAATGCTAACAAACTTGTGAAAAACCCTTTTTGTTCAATTTTAGAATCATTTTACACCTACAAAATTCAGTCATTGATTACGCCCTCTAAATCCAATAAATAGATACTATTCATCCCTACTTTTGTTATAGCAGTCACATAGATGCCACGTTGTGTTTTACATTTGTTACTAAATTTGTCCTGAAGTGTATTCCTTTTTTTAGGTCACTTTGTAACGATGCTACTTGTTTTTTTCTGTCTCATGCAACCTTTTTATAGTATACAGTTCACCGAGCATATTTTTAGCATTACAGATTTCTTCATCATCTCAGCTCTGAGCATTGCAAACTCTACACCGTTCCCTATTGTATCAGCACGAAGCATTGCGTCACTAAATTATCTTTCATCTCTACGAAACCCATTCAATTTTGTGCCCTCACTTCCTTTTTCACTAGTGGTCTGCTTAACATTCACATAAATGTATGATTACTTTTCGTGCTTGTTTTCTTTCCATTTTATTAAAATATGCGTCGCATCAAGGGTATGCTTCGCAAAGCCTGCGGTAATGACAAAAAATAATAAAAAGGAGAGTGGGACCTTTTTTAAAATCCTGTGAGTGAGCTGCCTTGCATGCCGGGAATATTTATATATCATCACACAGAAATAGTCTACTTCTGTTATACAGATGGACAGACGGACAGACTGACAGACAGGCAGATCGATCGATCACCGGACTATTTTATTCTCTACTCTTGGTGGTAAAGGTCGTGATTATTCTAATCTAATACCTTTCTCAAACAGTTTAAATCCTGAGATGATTTGTGTGTTTGATAAAATATGTAAGTTCTCCTCAGAGAAGGATTAAGATCCCAGAATGCCCTAGGCAGGTTGCCAATTTGACACCCCTTCATTCTTCACCTACAGAGGGCTAACGGAGCTAGGCAAATTTATGATTCTGGGGCCATGTATAACCCCTGGGAAACAGGCAGTCACCTAGGGTTGCCTTATGGTAATACTGCTCTGGGACTTTATGTATATGTGTGTGTGTACATGTATACACAATCAAAATGAAGCATATGGCCTAATTATAGCTGTAATAATGTATTCAACTTTTTTTTTTTTAAAATATAGTCTTAGTAGATAGTAATAGTTCTGATTATTAGCACATATGGAATATAAATGGTAATTTTATTAAAGCAATTATGGCAACTTACATCTAATTAGTGGAGGCAAAATTAAGAGGGTTCAATAAACATATGTATACATATAGTAAAAAAAAGAAATAGCATGAAACACTAATCATATGTTGTATAAAATCAAAACAATTTTACCCTCATAGTGAAATGCACAAAAGCTAATTACTATTAAAAAAAACACATTATTTAAAAAAAAAAGTAAACCCATTTTTTTTTTAATTAGAAGCCTCTCTTTTTATATAAACACAAGTAAGAAAAGCAATTAAATGATTAATCTGACCCTTTTATTCAAATGCTGTCTTTCTTCTTCAAAGTGTTCTATTAGGCACTATTTAATAAGTCCCTCCAGTTAAAAAAAAACAACCAAAAACAAACCAATAACGTTAGGTGACAATTTACATGGAATTCAGCGCCGGGAGAGAATCTTCCAGGCCACGTCTGGCTTCTGGTCACATCACTCCTTCCCATTCATGGTCCACAAGCCACAAGATAATGACATCTGTCATCAGCGTGCAGTTCACACTGAAAACAGACATAATGTTTGCATAGAATTGACATTAGACAGCTCGGAACTTTGTTCTGGACTGCGTGAGTCACATGTGCTGGTGGTGCAACTAGCCTTAATACATGCAGCTTTCCAAGACTTCACATAGAGACTACTACCACCATGGCCACTTCTAAAAGCAGAAGTGGTTATGGTGGTTGTAGTGATCCTTTATACTTATCTTTATTCAAGCACTCTAGATGAAAAGCTACTAGAACTATGCTTTCATTCCAATATAAAAATTGACATTTCCCAAAAATGGCAAAGTTTTGCATAGTGATAGAAAAGGGACAGGGTTTCTGCACCAAACTACTAGATTAAGATATAGTGGTTTTGGTGATCATAACATAATATTTTTCTTTTAATGTGGAAAAAGAGGACATGTTTAATTTTATTTAGCCCCTAGTGCCATATTGCTTTGTTGATTTTAGAATGTTCAGTAAGTAGTGACTGCATGCTGCTAAAATTGGGGTCACTTTGCAAATTTGTGAGCACATGGCTGAGTGGATCATCAGGAAATTTGTTCATGATGTTTTTTTTCCCACACATTCAGGGTATAATTAAAATTGTTTGGTACGTTGATTGAGACCAGCTTTGAAGTGATATTAATCAGCCTTGAATCAAACTAAAACAAAAGAAACACGATAAAAAGAAAACAAAAATGAAGAAGGCACAAATGAGATAACGAGCGATTCTATAGATAAACAATTGAAAGATAAATCTTCTATCATTTTATTATGATCTAGTATCCTATCTGGGAAACAATTGGGTTAATTGCCAATTAAATAGTTCAAAACAAGAATATGTACATTAATTCCATCTCTTTCCCTTTTTAGTATAATTATGCAAAGCATTTATAAATTATTCAATAATTGTAATTTTATGGGAAGCACAAGCATTTCTCTCGGAGATTATTAATGCATCTATTGACTCTTATTACCCAACATCAAGAGATCATTTTCATTTATTTTGTCATGTCCTGATTACTGACCATATCTTATATCGTCCAGCACTTTTTCAGTGTTTCTTTCTATAGCTCTGCCTCTTCTCCCCAACCCCTCTCTCCCCAAAATTCTGTCCTTGTTCCCCCACTGTTCTACATCTATACTATCTCCCTTGGTGAACTCATCAGCTCCTTTGGCTTCCATTATCATTTATATGCAGATGACATGCAATTCCACCTGTCCTCTCCTTATCGCTCTCGGACCATCTTGACTAATGTCTCTGACTGCCTCTCCGTTATTTCCAATTGGATGGCTGCTCAATTCCTTAAACTCAACCTGTCCAAAAGAGAACTTCTGGTCTTTCTTCCCTCAAGTGTTACTACTCCTGTGTCTGTCTCCCTCCAATTCAATGGCACCACCATCACCTCTACATCACAGTCTTGCTGCATAGAAGTTCTCTTTGACTCTGACTTCTCCTTCACCCCTCATATCCAGTCGATCGCAAAATCCTGCCGCTTCCATCTCAAAACATAGCTCGCATCTGCCACTTTTTAACACCAGACGTGACTAAGGTGCTGGTTCATGCCATTGTTCTTTCTTGCCTTGACTACTACAATCCCCTTCTCACTGGTCTTACGTGTTACGTATGATGAATGCGGCAACGGCGCTCATTTTCCTGTCTGCCCGCACCTCCCACGCCTCCCCCCTCTGTCAGTCCCTACATTGGATTCCAGTTAAATACAGGGCTCAATTTAAGTTTCTGGTGCTTGCTTACGAGTCCCTACATAATGCTGCTCCAACCTATATATCCTCCCTAATACATTGTTCTCTGCTGAAGACTTACATCTATCTTCTGTCCTACATCTGATGCTCGCCTCCAAGACTTCTCTTGGGCTTTGCCTTTTCTGTGGAACTCCCTTCCCTTCTCCATTAGACTTTCACCCACTCTCCACTCCTTCCAAAAATCTTTGAAAACACACTTCTTCAGGAAAGCATATCATTTAAACTGTTAGCGGGTTTTCATCCTTTTCCCCCCTCCATGACTCCTCTCCCGCAACTGTCAAAAATAACCTAGGTTCTAAGTGTATATTTTCTAGCAACTTATTTCATTTTCCCTACTTATACCTTTTCTGTCACTATACTCCATTCCCTCAGCCTTCCTCACATTTGTTTTTTGCTGTTGATCCAAAAAAGGCAATAAAAACAGTTTTAAGCACTTCCAATTTTGCAACAAACTAGGAAAAAAATTCCTTCTAGATCCCAGAATGGCAGTCACATTTATCCTTGGATCAAGAAGTTATTACCCTACAATTGAAAAATTATATCATTGAATATTGCTGTTTGAACATCTGTACAGACTCTGCTAAAACCACTTCTTCAGGCAGAGAATTCCACATCCTTATTGTTCTTACAGTGCAAAACACTTTTCTTCTCCTTAGACAAAATCGTCTTTCTTCCAGTCTAAATGCATGACCTCGTGTCCTATGTAAAGTCCGGTTTGTGAATAGATTTCCACACAATGGTTTGTATTGGCTCTGGATATATTTGTATAATGTTATCCTATCCCCTCTGAGGCGACATTTTTCTAAACTAAAGAGCTTTAAATTTATTAACCTTTCTTCATAGCTGAAATGTTCCATTCCTTTTATTAAATTTGCAGCCCGCTTGTGCACTTTTTCAAGTGCCAAAATATTCTTCTTTAGAACAGGTGCCCAAAATTGCACAGCATATTCAAGATGTGATCTAACCAGTGATTTATAAAAAGGCAAAATTATATTCTCATCCAGAGAGTTAATACCCTTTTTAATGCATGACAATACCTTACTGGCCTTAGCCACTGCTGATTGACATTGCACATTGTTGCATAATTTGTTGTCTATAACAATTCCCAAGTCCTTTTCCTGTGTTGTTATCCCTAATTCGCTTCCATTTAGGGTACAAGTTGCTTGTGCATTCTTTACGCCGAAGTGCATAACTTAGCATTTTTCTACATTAAATTTAATCTGCCATTTGAGTGCCCTGGCCTCCAGTCTATCTAAATCCCTCTGCAGCAAAGTAATATCTTGCACACATTGTATTACTTTATAGAGTTTTGTGTCATCTGCAAACACTGAAACTTGACTTTCAATGCTTTTTTCAAGATCATTTATAAACATGTTAAATAGAAGGGGTCCCAGAACAGGACCCTGTCCAGCTTGAACATTTACCATTAATGACAACTCTTTGTACTCTATTTTTAAGCCAATGTTCTACCCAAGAACAAGAATTTCCATCTAAACCGATTTTTTTGAGTTTGAACACTAATCAAACGCCTTGGCAAAATCCAAATAGATCACATCCACTGCAACACCCTAATCTATACTTCTACTTACAATTGACACAAGTCAACAAGCCAGTGCTTCTAATAGCTTACCACTGAATCAAATGCTTCTCTAGGAGGTGCATTAGCTGCGTTCAGTGTCGTCATGCAGTGTGTGATAAAACTGAATAAAAATGGAAGGGCTTAAGGAGGAAGAGCCTATAGGGATTCTGACAGTTACTAGAGGCACATTTTCAATCAAATGTATACATTGCCATTCTTTAGAAGAGGGATAACATGTATGCACCAATACCATTGGATAACGTTGTTTTGGTGTTAGAATGTCCCTTTAAAAAACTACCATTTTACTCATGCAAGGTATGTAAATATAAAAAAGTCACTCTAATAATGTAAGAATAAAAACCAGTGGATTTTAGTACTAATTAATCGCTGATGTAACCTACAACTTTCCAAATGTGGCTATTTTTTAATTATTTATATTTTATTTTGATATTTATTGTTAAAGAATCCAAACAAAAATCATAATTGATTCTGATATTTTGGGTTTAAATGTGAAGTTCACTTTGATTTTACTTTTAATTTCTGACATTTTATAAATAAGTGTATATCCCTGAGTATTTTCTCGATGATGGTTTCCTTTTAAAGCTTGTCCATGCTGGATTTATTCTATAGTATTCCAACATGAAAACTTAAACCATTTATAAGAAATACCCAAGAAAACTCATTTAGTATTTACTGACTGTTAAGTGGCACTTATTGATAAGGAACAGCCCACTACTATTAATAGTACTGTTATGTAAAATAGTTAATAAGGACCAGGTAGCACAATTTATTGATGATGTCAATTAATTCCATGGGATACATATAAAATGAGATTGGTCCACAGAGCTAAAGATCTATACCGTTAGTTTAACAACCCTGGATAACAGAAAGTATGAACCTATTTTATAGGGAATAGTTAGGTAGTGTCTTGTGCTAAGATATAATTTAGATATAGAAGGAGGGTGATGTAAATATTCTATTTAATGATTTGACACTTTAGGCTTGGGTAAGCTGCACCTCCACTGGGACTGTAAGTTGAAGGTGGTAAAAGCCCTTTTAGTTTCAAGGATAGTTGGCATTCACAAAAAATATTTTTTAGAGAATAGAGTTTGAAGAATTGTGGCCACCACTCAAGTTTGTGTCTCATTGTTATAGCACAGGAGATGGAGACAGCATGGGCGAAAGCAAGTCTGTTACCCATTGAACCCTTACCACCATCACTTGTGGGTTGGCTCTTTGAGTAGTAGACTGACTAATAGAGTATTTAAAAAGTCCTGCAACATTTAACAAACCTTGACTCAACAGCCTATGGGATAGGGATAGAACACTGGGGAGGTGGCATCTACATTGTGTTAATACATACTTTACTGTAAAATGGATATAAATATCCAGAGAAGGAGTCACGCATGAGATGACAAGGCTAATAAACATTTCATAGGATGTCTGTATTTTTATATTTTAATTTTATGTAACAAAGTAATCAATAAATTATGATAGGGAATTAAGTACTCTGTAAGCACAATTGAAAGATAATTTAAATGCAAATTTACTCATATAAATAATGTACACATTACTAACTCCATACTCTTCTTATAATGTCCAGCAGATTAATTTTTCTTTTCTTTAGATGATAAATACATGCTACCTGCAACACGGGACACAAAATTGTGGCCAATTGTAACATTACACGAGTAACTAATGTATGTTTCTGAGTCAGAGATAATTAAGAAATAATCTATCTACATATAACAACCAAGCCTTATCACTGATAAACACATGGTCCTTAATCTTATTTTGGCTCCTGTCCTGTATTGATAGCATAAAAATTCCAGAACAGGTTTCAACATAAAAAAACCTAAATAACAACAAAACAGTCTCAAATTGCCAGATTTGTGTGTAAAGTTGTGATAACAGCATATGTAACTGTTTTATATTTTTACACGGGTTCTGTTTTTTTCTGATTCTACATTAAACACAAAATAAATTCAATATTTGTTCATATTATATTCCTGTTGAAACAGATCTACCTTTTTATTTCATACCAATGTATATGCACCTTATTAATACTCTTATTTTTTAATTGTACACATATAATTATAACAATCGCTATATACAATTTGGAACTGTACAGAGCAATAAGTGCACATCTTTGCCTAGCAGTGATTAGATATAACAAATTGAATAGTTTGTGTAAAGAAAAGTTTTTGAAACTTTGATGCAGTGATACTAAGAAAAGCCTTAAAAATGCTCAATATGTTTTTCTTTTACAAAGTAAGTTTTTTGCTGTAAGGTATTTCATTATTTTGAACAACTATAAGCAAAAATATGTTTCTACTAATAACTAACTGGATACCACCAAGAGATATTGAAAGGCTCTAACAAGGCTGTAACATCCAATACTCAAAATTATGAAACTTCAACCGTACATGGTATGCCCACCAACAGTGGACCTCCGAGCCAATCACGAAGAGGTGGGTACTTTGATAGAATGAGGGTGTTTTGACTTTTTGCTCTATTTCCTGTTCTCATAAAGACTAACTATGCATCCTCCAAGTCTCAGGAAATATTTTTTTTTCTTTAATTACCTGTTACTTTTTTGAGTGATAGGAGTAAAAGAAAAAAAGTTCCCTAACACCTTGACAAGGATCTCTCTACAGAAATTGAGCTGCACAAGCTTGATTCATTTATTAAAGGCTGAGTGAAACAGCCAGGTGATGTAGCACAATAAAATAATGATCATAGAAATACAAATTAAAATCAGGTTGTTTGTAAATGCATCTATTGTAATTGTAACCGGTACTGACTTGCGCGTATTCCCGCCCAGTAGTTTAATCTCAAATTGAATAGCCTGGGAATTAGCTGATGTTTTAATGCTACAAGAAATATATAAAATCACATGTTTACCAAAAACAAGCTTGCACAATAGATGATTCAGTTGACATGTTTGCCAGTCATCCCATGCCAATGATGCCAATGGTTAATATATATACTCTACTATTTTTAAAGTAGTCTCATAAATGTATGAGTAGCTCCATTATTCCGCTCATCCACTCAACCATGTTTAGAGGGTATTTGAAAACCAAAAATAGGAACTGCACTCAATCTATAGATAAAAGCCTGGGTGCAACAAAACCTGGGACCAGCTCCAAAGCCCAAAAGGTACTTTGTGATCATAGTGGAAAGAAGAAGGTCCAGGCACTCCAAGGCTTAGATTGGCTACTTTATTGGACCTATGTTTCGACCAAAAATTATTTTTTTTTTTTTTTTTTTTTTTTTAATTCTTTATTTTTGTAGTGCAGATAGGAGAAACAACACGCCTGGGGTACCCCGACGGCATTCCCCATGCTTGATCAAAAAACGTTTATAACAATCAGGGTTATGTTAAAGCTTGCACATTTTTTATATTTAACATTCTGTTGAACAAGGTAATTCCCATACTAACTTTTACAGAGCATGAGCGCAACTTAGAAAGGTCGCATAAAATAGGCAAAACATTGCTAGTAATAAGGTTACGTAGGTAATAATCAAGATTAGGTAACATGCTTGACCGGACGCAACTGCGATTATGTGTGTCGTGACTGTTTGGTTACATGCTAGGTATTGCGCAGTTGTCCTAATTTAAGTGTTAAGCTGCTGGACACTGTAGTTCCAATAAACTGCCTATCTAAACCTTGGAGTGCATGGACCTTTTTCTTTCCTCTGTGACCATAGAGGAGATTTAAAAACATATAATATAATTAAATAGATGTAGGAAGATAGACAGATAGAAACACTGACAGATGTGTGTGCTAATAGATTTGCTAGCATGTCTGTTTGTTCCTGTGCACGTGTCGTAACTGTGTAATGTTTGTGTTTTAATGTGTGTCTATATTTCTCTTCTAGTGTGTGTTTATTTACTGTATGTATTATATGTTTATATACAAAAAATATAATGTTTGTTTTGCTTTGGATTTTGCAGCAGTAACTCCATTAAATTTTTATTGGAAAAAAATGATTATATAATAATATATGTGTGCAGGCAAAAGTAATGCTGCGGTATTAGTGTTTTTGTCATGGCAACACTTTCAAACATCTCCCACATACTAGAAAAAAAAATCTATCTTAATTTAGGAATCGCTGGTTAAATACGGTAATAAACGAGAAAGCAGGTTTTCAAAACACGTGCAGAACATTACAAGAGCTATATACCTAACGCAGACTGACCTGCTGTTCATACTCTAAGGGATTTGACAAGGCAAGCGCAGTGTTCTAGAATCATGGCTCATCTGAGAGTTGCTTCTTGCTGAGCCAAACACTAAATCCAAATTAGCAGCTACAATCAGCACAAATCTATCAAACGTTGCTTTAGGGATATGATCCGTTTTAATTTTTTTTGTATGCTGTTAATTCATACATCAAACATTAGTGTACTGAACTAAAAGAATGAAAAAAACAATCTGCTGGGAATAAAAAGGGGACAAGTTTGCATTCAGAATTTCAACTTTGGAAGTCAAGATTTTAACTGACAATCATGTTAATGGATAAAAGGTCAGTAGAAAAATAAATATATATATATAAATTCAGCCGATCTGTAATAATATTCACATAAGTCAACTTCTACGATTAAATGGATGATGGCAGTTTTGCTGTTAATTGATTGCAAAATGATTTTTAAACAACATTTAATATAGAGTTAGTTGTTTTATGATTAGGGCAGAGTTCACTGTGCTGTAAGAAAAGTAGACAAAATAAACGAAGGACATTGGCATACAGGAACGGAAAATGAGCGCTTAGAGATGATGTAGTCTATTCACTAAACATTGAGTTGACTACATAACACCAACAGGAGATTAGACAGTTATCAACGCATCACAAAACGCAGTTTAATTAGTTGGAGATTTTATACATAGTTTCCTTTTATAGGATACACACAAATAAAATGCCTAATTATTTTTTTTAATTCCTGCATTCTTAACATAAATGTTGTTATCATAAAATCTTTTCAAGTCTAAATTTAAGCCCTTATCTTATAATATTTCATATAGGGTATTGCATATGTATATAAAAGCCGAAGTACAATTTCTATCCAATGTAATAAATTACTAATGTAGATAAATAAATATGGTAAATTACTTGCTTATCGGTATTTGTAAAGACATTATTTTCTGGGAATTAAGGTTTCTAAGAATGCAGCCAGGTTGTAAACACTGTTTTTCTTGACAGTATGATGTCTTTGTACATAAAAGGACACCAAATATTTGTACAATTCTGCATTGAAAATTGCTATGGCAGAATGCCTAAAGTCCATTCAGTATGGTCAGAATCAACACTTGCTGCTAAAATTAGCCATGAAGTTTGTCTTACAGAAGTTGCTGGATAGTGTAAGAGAAGAGGGTTTATCCCATTTCTCTGCAGAGTGAAAAATCCAACTGGAGCCAAGAAGGTGAGTTAGTGGGTCTGTATGGACTAAATCATATGCCAATTGAAAGTTATCATGAGTATAAACATTGGTAGGAGCAAAATTGTTAAAAGAAAAAAAATACATGGATGTTTAAAATGCTATTCTACAGTTTATTCACATTGATAACCACATTGATTCCATTAAAGTCACCGGATTCTAACTTAAACAAGTTCTCTTTAAGCTGTTGTATCTCCTTAAGCAATGCTTATATAATCTATTTATTTATTCAAAAAGTAAATTTAAAGTGGCACTGTCACCCCGTGACCTGGAAAATGAGCTACAGAGTCAACCCCTACAGACGTCACCAGTGATAGCTGCAGAGAATTGCTCTGTCCATGGAGGATCCTATAGTCTTGAAGGATCCTCCATTGACTTTAATGCTGTAAAATTGCATGTGTGAGAGAGGATTAGCCGGAACAAGATGGCGGCACCTGCAAAGGACAGATTCAGGTAAATCTCACCTTTAACTGCTTTCCTGGCCACCAGACCTCCAGTGGCGGTGTCACCGTCGGGGTCTCTGTGAATTCTGCAAAGTCCCCAGATGGTGACAGTGCCTCTTTAATTGTTTTAGGAGATAGTAACTAAATACTTACCTTCAGTGAAATGCTGTTACCCAAGATATGTGGGTATGTGGGCTAATCTTCTCCACTTCTCCCCTGTTAATTATTACTCATTAAGGAGGCATGTATGAGGATCATTGACAGCCAGTGAGGGGGGGGCCATATACTTACATCGCTTTTTAAGAAAATCAATACATTTGCTAGAAATTATGCTAGCACACAATATAGTTAACATATTAACATTTCACCATCTTTCTTTCAAATTCATGCTGTATGCACTTTGACAGATAAACTTTAAAATGGTTTTATCTCTTGCAGGTTTATAAGCATGCTGGTAAAAGTATACATTTCAAAAAAGATGATGTGATGGCAAATAAAAATATGTTAAAAGCTATTAGACTTATAAATAACGACACATTAAATAAATCAGAAAGCATTTATATGAATTCCCACTGGCGGCATTCACAGTATATCTACTGTCTGTGCATACCCAGCACAACTTAAGTAACTCCAATAATCGTAGCGACTACAACCAGCCCTCAACATTAGCATGAAAGTGCATTGTGTCAAAGATGCTACATCATGGGATCTCTGAGTACTAACCTACAGACTATTGTCATGTTCTATACCACTGAACCATTTAATTAGGCATGACAGGTTTTCCATTCCGGAGGGAATATATGGTGGCTTCTCAGAAATAAAATAGAGCAAGCTAGCATTCTGTCTTAACCTATTCACTGAACCCAAATTTTGCAATATATTTCATGCATCACAGAGTTTAAAACCTCAACTTTCCCCACATTAAAATCCATGTTGTTTACTAAGGTCCAGGGAACTGGTCAAGTTTAAGCCTTGCTATGAGTCCTTTGAATGTCTTTACATTGTCTTTATTACGAACTTAAAAAAAATGCACATGGGGTCTTTAGACAGAATGCCCCTTAGATTAGCTTGCTACTAGATATTCGTGCTTTATTCGTAATTTAGTTTTCAAAGTATAGTTTAAAAAATGAAGATACTCTGTCCAACTCCATTGCATACAGATATCGTAAGTAAGCAGATTGCCTCTTCGTTGCTGATTTGCTGGGCGAACAAAAAAAGCTAAACTTGCTTTCTGCTCTGGAGCTCAAGCTAATGGTTTAACTGCAGGATAGAAATATTTAAACAATACAAAACTACTAATGAATACAGAAATACAAAAGTTCCAGGCCCAAGGAAATGTACTGTGTAGCCAAAGTAAGATAGAAATCCATTTATTGGAAGCAGAAGTGCTAGTAGGTACCCTAGAGAATAGCAAGCTGAATTTGTTTGTGCAAAAACAGCCAGTAACTAAAAGCAGTCCTTTTTTGCACAAAATATGAATGGGGTATAGCTAACACTCGTTCGTACTTCTGCTTCCAGTAAAGGGATTTATGTCTTATTTTGGCTATGCAGTAAATTGGCACTGTAAGCCAAGAACTTTTGCATTGTTTTGTAGTTTAGTTTCCACAGCCTCCTACACATTGTCTAATTTTAGGCAACCATTCACATGACCAGCATGGGAAATTACACTAAATACAGTCATTATAAGGGTATGGGTGGGAGAGTTCAATTAAAATCAAATCTAATTTTAAAAACACACACCCACTGAGAACCTTAGCCATATTTTCTCTTTTTATTTTACTAAAGTCTTGACAGTAATCAACTACATATTTTATAATACAAATGCTATATAGGAACATGTCCAATGTTGGCTTATTCAAAATGTAGTAAGATGTAAGCATTTCTTTAAAATATTTTACTAGACGCCAACAATATAGTATAGTACACTAATACATTTAGTAATGCATGTTGGGAGTTGGGTATCAAGCACAATTCTTGGACAATGTTCTAGACGTGGAGCAGTCAGTAAGAACATCCCTTTGGTTTCCACTAAAGCCAGCAACTTTAATAGACCAGCGCATGACAATGCTTTGAGATTCTAATCCCGGGAAGGTACATTTCACAGCCACTACTCTACTCCTTAACATTCGACTCAAAGGAAAAAAGGAATGTTTACAGGCAAAAGCCATAGCCATTTAGAGGAGGCAGAGAAGACCTTTGCCAATATGGCACAAAGAAGTCTATGTTCTCCGTTACCTTTTTAGGTCCTTTATGCTAGAGATTGAAGGTATAGGGAAATTATGTTCCCTAAAATCACAAGGATTCACTGCATAAAAACTCCTGTACTGTCTAACACAGTGATGGCTAACCTTGACACCATCAATTGTTTCTGGACTACATTTCCCATGATGCTCAACTAGCTGTTAGACTCTAAAAGCTAGCTGAGCATCATGGGAAATGTAGTCCAGAAACAATTGATGGTGTCAAGATTAGCCATCACTGGTCTAACAGCACACAACATGTAACTTAACAAATAAAAAGGGGCTATTTACTAAACTGAGCATCTTGAGAATTCCAAGTGAATTTAAAATGAATTTCCAGTTCGAGTCCAAAGTAGCCAATTGTAAAGCATAAAGACTTGGAGAATGTTTAGTTTGAAATTTGAACTTAAATTTGGGTTCCTGACAAGTTTTACTCTATTAAATAACTCTGATGATGTTTGTGATTCATTTCTAATGACCATGAGGAAACTAAAGAATGCAACTAACTATTCTGGAAATGGATTCAAAAAGAACAGAAATGAAAATAAAACATAGTTTGAGCTTAAAAAGAAAAGCCTTAAGGGAGCAGTAATGTTGAGCATAATGTGATCTCTGAAAATGAAAACTATCTTGTTGTCACTTGACTGTTCCTTTAAATAAAAAATGACTGCACTACGGAGAGATTTAGCAGTCCCTACATTACATCTCTACATACGATTCCCAGAGCATTACTTTTTTACTTCACACATTACAGTTTGCTCAAATAATTTCCGCCACCTCTACAATCCATCTTTAAAACTATAAAGTCACTTAACTTTGATCTTCTGCATATTATCCAAAATTAATCTTTTTAATTTCCAAAACCAACTTCCTGGAGATCTTTAAACGCAAGGGCAATCTAACTAAAATAAAATTCACTGAACCATTTGAATTCTGATACCTTCACTACTTTTCCAAGGTTATTATAATAGCCGTATGTTGGCTTACAAAAAAAATTATTAAAAACTAATTTTCTCGAACTTGTCATCAGGTTCGTCTTCATTCCTTAACTCATATTGTTTTTTTAAATAATGCAAACAATGGTTCATGTTCACTTGTTTTCATAAGCATCAAACCTTTCAGTTATTAAACAGTTTAGATGACGTATTAAAAATATTTTACGCATTGCTACGAAAAAGTATATTTTTCATTCAGTTGACTTGTTTTGCTGCTTTTTTTTTTTGCAGTCCGTTACAAGCAAGTCAGTGATGTTCAAAATGGCTGCCTATAAAAACAAGTGTCTTGTGGCTGTTTTAATGCTATTGATTTTAAGTGTTAGTGATGGATTAATAGCAAGTTAGCAACTGCTGTTTAACATCTCCCATAGAGACTCATAAAAGACGATAAACATTAAGTTACACCACTTTCTATCCTAGAGGGTAAAAATTACTACCAGGTCGGATGCAGATTTTAACTTAAACAACTTTACACCTGATTTGGTTTGGTGAAAATACAAGTTAGCTACAGAATACTCTCATTTAATCCTACAGGGAAAAACATACATTTATTCCACATGTAAGTATACGTAGCTTCCAATAAATACCTGTGAAATGTGGCAATTTAAAGAGGTTTATTCACTAAAGTGACAATTCAGAGTAAATTCTAGATGAATTTTAAAAGTTAAGGTAAAAAAAAACGGAACTTGAATAATTCTCTAATTCAGCCATGCTTTCTGTTTGGCTACTCTGATCTTAAAAGTTAGAAGCTGAGTTTACTAAGAATTCCCACATTAGTGAAAAACCCTGTTAGGGATTTACTAACTCAACAGAGAATAATAGTAATTTTAAAACCAAACTGGCAAATTTATGCAGAAATAGCCAAGCTATAACATAGCTATTATAAGTTTAATGACCATATCTGTAGTTCGAACAATACATCACATGAAATGAGACAATATAGAAAAGCATGACAAGGAGATCACATTTGCCAATAAACATGGGTAGAACCAAAGTACTCTGTTAAAGAAGTACATATTGTAAAATATCACAGAGATTAAGGTAAGCAAAAATGAGAGAATAAAACAGAAAAAGAGAGAGAGAGGTGTAACTGCAATAGAGGAAAATACTGGGATGGGTTTCTGATACAAGCAGATGCCTTTGCTAAAAATTCCAAAATTGCTAGTCTAAGGTTCCCATATATGTGTCACATGAGCAACCTGTGACTTCATGCAACTTTGACAGCTCAAGGGACACTTCAGAACACCAAATCACTTTAGCTTACTGAAATGGTTTGTGTGTGTAGAGTGTATCCTCTTTTTTTTTCATATTACAAAAAGTAAACTTTTCAAAAGACAGGAAGACAGAATGAGCTATAAGATTAGGCAGAAAGGGGCTAAGCAAGTTATAAGAGCTTCCAAATCACTCACAGAAGAGAAAATAGCACAGTAAGTAAAAAAGGGGGACAAAACTTATTTTAGATACATAAATGAGAAAAGAAAAGTAAAGCAAGGATTAGTTCGATTAAAAACAAAAGAAGGAAGGTATGTAGAAGAGGATAAAGGTCTATTTACAGATGAAAATGAAGGAGAGGGACCTCAGTTAAGAAAAAGGATAAATGAGTTATTTATTACACGTGAGTTTACAGAGGAAGGGGTTCTATTTCAACTGTCAAAAGTAAAGACAAATAAGTCAATGGGACCTGATGAAATACACCCAAAGCTATTAAAATAGCTTAGTGGTGTACTAGCAAAACCATTAACAGATTTATTTAA
Source organism: Pelobates fuscus (assembly GCF_036172605.1). Lineage (NCBI taxonomy): Eukaryota > Metazoa > Chordata > Amphibia > Anura > Pelobatidae > Pelobates > Pelobates fuscus. Next base: position 39,615,869 of record NC_086322.1, on the reverse strand, counting down.
CCAATCATTGATAACAGGAGTAGTCCCAGAAGATTAGAAGTTGGCGAATTTTGTGCCCATTCACAAGAAAGGTCATAGGGAGGAGTCGGGCAACTATAGGCCAGTAAGCCTTACTTCAGTAGTGGGGAAAGTGATGGAAACCATGTTAAAGGATAGGATTGTTGAACATCTAAAAACACATGGATTTCAAGATCAGAGACAACATGGGTTTACTTCAGATAGATCATCCAAACTAATCTTATTGATTTTTTTGATTGGGTAACTAAAATTATAGATCAGGGTGGTACCTAGATTTCAGTAAGGCTTTTGACACTGTTGCACATAGAAGGCTTATCAATAAACTGCAATCTTTAAGTTTGGATTCCAATATTGTTGAATGGGTGAGGCAGTGGCTGAGTGACAGGCAACAGAGGGTTGTAGTCAATGGAGTATATTCGAAGCTTGGGCTTGTCACCAGTGGGGTACCTCAGGGATCTGTACTTGGACCCATTCTCTTTAATATTTTTAATAGTGATATTGCAGAAGGTCTTGATGGTAAGGTATGTCTTTTTGCTGATGATACTGAGATATGTAACAGGGTTGATGTTCTAGGAGGGATAAGCCAAATGGCTAATGATTTAGGTAAACTAGAAAAATGGTCAGAGTTGTGGCAACTGACATTTAATGTGGACAAGTGCAAGATAATGCATCTTGGACGTAAAAACCCAAGGGCAGAGTACAGAATATTTGATAGAGTCCTAACCTCAACATCTGAGGAAAGGGATTTAGGGGTGATTATTTCTGATGACTTAAAGGTAGGAAGACAATGTAATAGAGCAGCATGAAATGCTAGCAGAATGCTTGATTGTATAGGGAGAGGTATTATCAGTAGAAAGAGGGAAGTGCTCATGCCATTTTACAGAACACTGGTGAAACCTTACTTGGAGTATTGTACGCAGTACTGTAGACCGTATCTTCAGAAGGATATTGATACTTTAGAGAGAGTTCAGAGAAGGGCTACAAAACTGGTTCATGGATTGCAGGATACAACTTACCATGAAAGGTTAAAGGATCTTAACATGTATCGCTTGGAGGAAAGACGAGACAGGGGGGATATGATAGAAACATTTAAATACATAAAGGGAATCAACACAGTAAAGGAGACTATATTTAAAAGAAGAAAAACTACCACAACAAGAGGACATAGTCTTAAATTAGAGGGACAAAGGGTTAAAAATAATATCAGGAAGTATTACTTTACTGAGAGGGTAGTGGATGCATGGAATAGCCTTCCAGCTGAAGTGGTAGAGGTTAACACAGTAAAGGATTTTAAGCATGCGTGGGATAGGCATAAGGCTATCCTAACTATAAGATAAGGCCAGAGACTAATGAAAGTATTTAGAAAATTGGGCAGACTAGATGGGCCGAATGGTTCTTATCTGCCATCACATTCTATGTTTCTATGTTTCTATTTGAGCTGTTATAAATTAAGCGTGTTACATCTCCCTGGCTGTCAATCAGACAACCAGTCATGTTACTTCCTGGTTTGTTTAGCTAGTGGAGTTAAAAAAATGCAAGAGGCAGACAATTGCACAGAGCAAACAATAATTACAAAATCTTGATGCACCCTTACTATGTTCACAATATTGCAAACCAAAAAAGGTTTACACAATCACGTCGAAGTTAAGTGGTTTTCACAATATGATCACCTTGTGATCACCACTTTCAGATCACCACTAAAACTTATTGAATTGGTTTTAGTGGTGACTAGAGGTGGTCACATTGTTTATAACAAAATTCAATTTCAATGTCATTGCTGATTAAATGTAATTGCTGTTTACTGGCTACACTCTCCTGACTGTCAGTCAGACAACATGTCCCCTTACTTCCTGTTTGTTTAGCTCAGTAGCACTAAGCTCAAGAGACGGGTAATTGCCTAGAGCATCTGCTTTGCAAAGACTTCTTCCAGTGAACTACATTGGAATGTCTGTGATTGGACAGTCACAGAAAGCCTGGGCAGGGTTACAAGGGGAGGGCTTGCAAAGGGTGCAGACAAGAAATCTGCAGATTTTGCAAGCTGTTTTAGATAGAACTCCAATGAAAAAATATATAATAAAATGCATGTAAGTTTTCACTTGGGGTATACGTACTAAACAGTGATTTTTATTTAGGTAGTGAGTTTACCTTTAAGTCTGTACTGGATAATTTACATTCCTGAAATATGTATTTGGTATAGACTCCCTAGTTTAAACAGACATATTACAGCAATCATTTATACAAAAAATGGAAAAAAATTAACATTCATTTCAATCTCTGAACTGATTCATAAATGTCCTTTCTGTTTAGTTTTCGGTTTTAAAATCTCATTAGTATAACAAAACAATTGATTACATCATTTTGTTTTACAATTATATTTTTACGCTGCTAAGAGCAATCAACATAAGTCAGTGTGTTTTCTTCTTTAAACTGCATTCCATTACTTTGGAAAGAAAATATATTCTCTTTAACCAACTTCAATTTTTTCCACTTACGGTAGAAAATATTGAATGTGGCACTGACAAATTATGTGTCCACAACATTTTCTAATAAGCCAATCAAAGTGGAGGAAATAATTGAATGGCCACTCTGACAAGTCCAAATACAGGAGACGTTGATTGTTGCTAAACACAGGTTTCACCTATTGAATGCATCTGTGAAAGCTTAAACAGTGTTTTAATCTAAGTATCTATTGGAACTTTTGTTTTTAATTAAAAAAGGTTCAGTCCACACTTTCTTTAACATATTAACCCCAAGTGTATGCAGAATAATCTATGTTATACGCTTGGGTAACACGGTATTAATATGGATTTAATTTTTTTCAAAACCTCCCAGATATAAGCAAAAAACATTTCAGTGATGTCCTTTAATATATTTGCCAGTACATCATGAAAAGCTAAAATTGGTGAAAATGTAATATCTATAAGCCCATCCAATCATTAAAATATATCTTAGAAGGAATCTCTACCTGTGTGTATAGCATGCACCTGCACATGCAAAACAAGTTGTCTGCTTCATATATTTCTATGAAGGAACAGTTGTCAAATGACCATATACACTTCTCCTTTGATATTTTATATACATTTATATATAGTTGATGTAGTCAATATATTTAAAATTGAATCACCAATTTTACAAAACAGATTTCAAATAACATGGTATCTTTATGAAACAATTCACAACTATCCATCAATTTATTATGACTTCGGAGAAGCACAACCAACAAAACTCAATGTCTGCAACTGGTTTACTGGAGATTAAGCTTAAATTGAGGGTACCCACCTAAGGACCCCACAAGTCTAAAGATCTTGTGGACAAACTTTGCTGGAAAAACTAAACAGAACAAATTTGTGGATAAGTCAAATCCCACCATAAAGCCAAAAAAGCTTACAGAAGAGAAAACAGGAACATATTGACTGCTGTAGAAGTGTCCTCATGAAACAAAACCTCATTAAGATAAATAAACTTGGTTCTGATGAACATTTTGCTGATAAAACAAAAATCCACGTTGATCAGCTGTCAAAGAATGTTTTCTTTTTTTTTATAAGCTCAAAAAAACTTGTATGTTCTATGGTTTGGAAAGATTTACCAATGTCATTTTACACCTGCAACTGGAACATGTTTTAGTCCTGTTTTATGTGATATATTTATAAATGGCTTCCTTTTCAACAGCTACTTTCAGTTCAATTCATCTGGCCTCATTAATTGCTCCTATTATTTTCTCAGCCACACAAGTGCACCTATTGCCCTGATCTCGAACTGTCCTTGCCACTATTACCAATTTTAATCAAGACTGATCATTCTAATGCTTAAAGCTCTCATTAATTATTGTAAAATCACATATATATATATATAATGTTACAAAATATATATTCTGTGTAACGTAAATATTTAAGCCCTTCAAGACAGATGACATGTCTGTTTCCCGGACAAGGAATTGGAATCGATCATCCTACTCACTTTTTATTTTATCACAGTGGCTCTGTCACTTCTTTTTTTCTCCATTGGTATATCTAATATCCCCCCCTTGAATGTTCATTTAAAAACTTTGTCCAAAAAGGGTGGAGATTTGGTTTTCCTTCATGTCTTTTATCAACTTTGTCATTGGATGTTAAGTCAATGCTGACCTCCCTCCAGGGTTGCATCACTTCTGACAGTGGCGCATCACAGAGCGTAAGTGTTGACTCTTGCACGATCATAATAGTCAACTGAGCTCTGTGTAAGCACTGGGCATACATCATGCTCAGGTAAGGGAAAAGGACTGCATTTCCAGTCACCATCATTTTAGACACTTATGACGATGTCATAAAAGAAGACTCGGCGCGATTGGCATATTGAATATAAAGAATAAGCTGTACTGGTCCCAGGGTCTAAAACACTTTGGGGAATCAGGGGGGGGGGGGGGGGGGTCTGATAAGTGAATTAGCTGCTTTAAACAACACCCTTAGTGTGCTGATATTTGTTTGTATTGTTGGATATATGTAATAAACAGTGAGTGATGAGGCATTGATAACCAAGTTTAGTCCAGTTTCACAACTATGGCTTGTTTGTAAAATAACCATATACACGTCTCCTTTTATAATTTATATACATTTATAGATACAGATATATTGCTATGCATTGCATACATCAGCCATGATTTGTCTCACAATATGGTCAACCACAACAAGATAGCTATGTAAATGGTAACGCACTAAAGACACGTCTTCAGATCAATATACTAAGTGATATCAATTTAACTTATTTGTCAGTTTAATTAGTGGAAGTAACACACACTGAAGTTTAAGAATAGGAACAATGTATCGCTTTGACTGCAGGGTATTTACTGAAAATGGCTGAATTAAGTGATCACATTTTCAATAAAAATAAATGCTTGGTATATCAATATATTGTTGAGCATATATTGTAAAAAGTAATTGGACTGGATATAACTAATTTCAGAGAAATTTTTGCATTTTGAGGATCAAGAACGCCATTAGAGGGGTTTTTAAACCTGCAATGTAGCCATTGCGGTTGCAGGGGTAAAATGTCTTGAGCACTGCATCTAGACCACTTCACTGAGATAAGGTGTTCTCGGCGACTTTACAGGTACTTTAAGGTCTGAATGGGAAATTACAGAGACTGTTACATATAACTGTCCATATTCAATAAAAGGTCTATTCATTAAAGTTAGAGCTGTGGTGAATTGGTCCCTAAATGTTGAGTAGGTAAAATGACCAAGCTGTGTTCTATTACTAAAGACTAGTGTTAAAGGGATACTATAGTCACCAAAACAACTTTAGCTTAATGAAGCAGTTTTGAAGTATAGATCATGCTCCTGCAGTCTCACTGCTCAATTGCAGCTAGTCCAGTGGCTAGTCAATGCAGCTAGTCCAGTGGCATAACTAGAAACCACAGGGCCTCGGTGCGAAAATTGCCCTGGGGCCCCCCATATGTCTATCCCCACCCCATACTTCCCTGTCCCCCCACACATCCTTGCCCTCCCCTACACACGCTGTCATGAAGGCACACACATACATACTTACTCACATACATACAAACACACAAACATACATACAGGCGCACATACACACACATAAAAACACATACACATACACACAGAGACCCATACATAGAGACACATACATACACACAGAGACATGTAGACACACACATACAAACACACACACCTACAGAGACACACACATACACACACAGACACAAACACACACACACACACACACACACACAGTCACCCTCCTGTTTCCTACCTTTTAGATGCAGGAGGGTGACTTCCCTGGGGTCCAGTGGCAGCTATGCCTGATGGGAGTCAGAGCTCTTACTCTGACTCCCTCCTCTCTTCCTCCCGCACGGCTCCCGGTGGCTGGTGGGAGGAAGTGACAGGGGCAGTCACTTCCTCCTTGCGCTCTGATATCATCACAGGGGGCCCGGTCGCACTGTTACATCTGATCGAAAATTAAAAGGTTGTTTTCATGGAGATGTGTCAGTCACAGCCAGGGGAGGTGTGGCTAGGGTTCCATAAACAGAAACACAAGTGATTTATTTCATCAAGTGAATTGAGCAGTGAAACGTCGGAGGCATGATCTACACACAAAAACTGCTTGATTAAGCTAAAGTTGTTTGGGTGACTATAGAGTCCCTTTAAGGTTCTGAAGACGTGACTTCAGTCCTTTACCATTTACATAGCCATCTTGCTGGTGGTTGACCATATTGTGAGACAAATCATGGCTGGTGTATGCAATGCATAGCAATATATCTGTATGTATAAATGTATATAAATCATCAAAGGGCAATAATGAAATCACCCAGTGAGGTTTTGATTTGAATCCTTCTTAACAGCTATTGAAAGCATATTGTTGTACAGACTACGGAACAAACATTAATGGCTGAATGACTGGTTTAATGTCAGGACAGTCATAATATTATGTGATTTTCCTAACCTTTTGTCTTGAATTTGATATTAAATCCTACATGGTAATATTATCTCAGCTGTTGCAGAAGAAATGCACATAGTAAAATGTGGCATCAACTTAAGCCCGTCATCCTTTCTTATATAGAGGGAGGTATAATTAACCCTACTATCTCCAACAGAAAGTAGAGAAGCAAAAAAAATGGTTATTTGACATTCATTGTTCCTGATGCAAATTAGAAATTAAGCATTTGTTCCAGGTACTTGATGTACGAAGGGGGAATTGATGGGTCCATATTTCATATATTAATCCCAGAGCAGCTGAAGAGCAGGAGAGAGAAATGGGTGCACTTTGTGGTTCCTGGTTGGTGTTTTAACCCTTCACACAACTTACACACGGAGTAACGTTAGTAGGATGGGCAGCCACTGGATATTCATTGTAGAAACTGCTTGTGCATGTGAGAATCATTTGCATTGTTTTCTGAGTCTATAAATATGTGCATATCACGCTATTGATGCTTAAAGGACCACTATAGTGCCAGGAAAACATACTCGTTTTCCTGGCACTATAGTGCCCTGAGGGTGCCCCACCCTCAGGGTCCCTCTCCCGCCCGGCTCTGGAAAGGGGAAAAGGGGTAAAACTTACCTTTTTCCAGCGCTGCGCGGGGAGCTCTCTGCCTCCGATCCTCCTCCGTTCCGCCCCGTTGGCTGAATACGCACACGCGGCAAGAGCTGCGCGCGCATTCAGCCGGTCGCATAGGAAAGCATTATCAATGCTTTCCTATGGACGCTTGCGTGCTCTCACTGTGATTTTCACAGTGAGAATCACGCAAGCGCCTCTAGCGGCTGTCAGTGAGACGCCGCTAGAGGCTTTGGGGGAAGGCTTAACCCATTGATAAACATAGCAGTTTCTCTGAAACTGCTATGTTTATAAAAAAATGGGTTAACCCTAGCTGGACCTTGCACCCAGACCACTTCATTAAGCTGAAGTGGTCTGGGTGTCTAGAGTGGTCCTTTAAAGCTCCACTATTCAGGGTTGCCAAATCCACTTTGCAAATCATGCTCCCTGTATCTCAGTCTAAAAGCTCCAAAAGCCTTTTCCGAGTGAATCATATTTTCAGTTTTAAAAAAATCTCCAAGTAGTTATCCATAAGAAATAAACCTACATTTCCTGCATGTGCCTAGCGATGTTTTGACTGACATTTTCCCATCTTCCCATGGTAATACACACATTCTAAAGCTCAATTTAGATTAGTTGTTAAACTTTCTAAATGGCCTGATAAATACTTTTAATTAGAACTAAACAGAAAAGGGCTAAAATACGTAGCACTTTTGGCCAGACAGAACACTTTCTTTTTACTATCAGGTGCTATAATACCATTTTCAAAGGGTGTTCAACACGTGAGTTAATTGGGTATTCCCTAACAATGGCAAGAATTCATCAGTCATTGGAAATTCAGGATTCTTTTGCCAAGGTATACGCTCTGAAAACACTAGCTTTCAAGTAATGTATTATCCATATTCCTTGGTACACAGTTGGACGCAGTTAGATTTTCCAAGCCAATAATTTGAGCACAATGCAAGGCTACATTCGCAGTTGATGAGCATTGTATACATTATGAGCCAATATTATTAACAGTGTTGGTTCTATAGGTCTTTAGCAGTGTAGTATTCCCTAGTAGCTATTTAACTCCCTTCAAGCAGATAACACAGGTTGATTACCTTCACATACAAATCTGCATTCTAAAAATAATACACATTTAAGATAGAAAAAAGGCCTTGTGCCATCTTTATGTAAAGCTTTCTTTTTTTTTTACATTATTTATTGAAGTGAATTTACCGTTTTACTAAGAAAGTGCAATAGCAAAAAATAGTAAGCAAATAAAAATGCAAGTGATATGAAGGAGACTCACTAAACTTAAGGCACTAGGGTAGCATTCTAAATATGTCCACAAATACAGTTTAAGCCCTTGAAATAACCATTTATGAAACATCGGATTTTAACCATTGTATAGGTGAATATTGTAAAGGTTTCTGATATGTCATACTAGCACATGTATAACACCAATTAGCCCTGTAGATAAATAAACATGACCCCAAAGCTTGTGTTTATTTCATCCACAAATCGATGACATGTTTTATATAGAACCCAAGATAGTAAGAGATGTGATGTATTCGATATAGTATTACATATTGCTAGGCAGATTGCATAGTCTGGGTTCCTAAATAATGAGTACATTGCCCTTACACAATGTATCAAGGGGCCGACTGCCAACAGAATTTAATGATGGATCTATTTCGTGCCAGGTAAAATTGACTTCTTTTCTATCACTGTTTATGTGAAGTGAAGACAGTTTCTGCTTGCACATCTTTTCAAAGAATATTATGAAAACTACAAAAACACAATTTTAAAATCACTCAATCTTTATTTTGATACGGAATTTGCTCATGAATTAAGCACCTTTTAAACGTATTAGACCATTGTCACTACAATGCAAATAACAACAAGAAAAAGGAAGAGTACAGTTCATGGAAGGACAGAAGGATTAACTCTGTCTCATGTTTGTTTGGAGCAAGGTGATATTCATGAGAGTTTGGACTTCCTGAGTTAGAGAATTCTAGATGCAGAAAAAGCAAAAACCCATCAAATTAGAGCAAAATGGAGGACTCTAGATTCAAGAAATAAATCTGATAATTGAAATCTTTAATTAAAGGGAAACTCCAGTGCCAGGAAAACAATCCCTTTTCCTGGCACTTTCCTATGGGGAAATGACCGACGCTGGAGGTCCTCACATAGAGTGAGATCGTCCAGCGACGCTCTAGCACAGGTTTCCTGTGCTATGATCCAGGAAGTGCCCTCTAGTGGCTGTCTAGAAGACAGCCACTAGAGGTTGAGTTAACCCTGCAATGTAAATATTGCAGTTTATAAAAAAACTGCCATAATTACACTTGCAGGGTTAAGAGTAGTGGCAGTTGGCACCCAGACCACTCCAATGGGCAGAAGTGGTCTGGGTGCCTGGAGTGTCCCTTTAACCCCTTAAGGACCAAACTTCTTGAATAAAAGAGAATTGTGACGTGTCAGACATGTCATGTGTCCTTAAGGGGTTAACATAACATGTTGCCATTTGGTCTTGCACCATGCATCCACTTTTTTGACTTTTCTACATGTTGACATGAGACAAGAAAGGTTTCTTATGTAGCAAAAGACAATCACTATAAGTGTAGACATAAGTGGAAAAACTGGAGCTAGTAATGGTGGTGAACCTCACCACACCACCAAAAAGCAAACAACTTACTCATCAGTGATATATATGTAATATATATCTATGTAAGCACCAGAATAAAAAACTTTAAACAAAGGATGGATACCACCCGATAAGCCAACAAACACTTAGTCAAGTAGCAATAAACATCTAAATAAAGACAAAAAAGAAAAACTGCATATGGTGTTATAATGTTAAGGAAAGATGGAGGGGGAAAGGGAGGTGGGGAGGAGTGAGAGCACTCACAAGACATCAGAAAAAACAGGCTTGTCTCCCCCAACAAGGGTTATAAGACCATGTGTAATGAGCAGTTTACTGTAGTTACCGTCAAGGTCTGCAGTCTTTCAGGAACTGATGGTGTAGGAAACAGAACCTCCAAATGAGTCGATAAAAATAAAAATGATTTATTGGACAAAAAAGATTAAAACAACAAATTAAAAAGGCCCAACAGTGTGAATCCAATGCGTTTCACCCAATAAGAGCCTTCTTCAGGGATCTGGGAGAGCATCATGTTTAGGGAAAGCTTGTTTATTCTGACGTGTTGGGAGTGCTCTAACTCCCCCCCCTTTTTCCAACTCCATCTTTCCTTAACGTTATAATACTATATGCAGTTTTTTAGTTGCTTAGTTTCATAATCATTTACTTATGACTTATCTCGCAGTAGGTGCCACATAAGTAAAAAAAAAATGGTGTGTTTTTTCTGCTACAGCATTATCTACAAACTTGTTCTGTTTCACATTGGAATAGTTGCCTCACAAAATATTGACTTGTTTTAAAATCATGAGAATGTTTGTTATTTTTCCGTCTTAAAATTGATATGGTAATAGAGTGGAGTTTAACATTACAAATTTCTTCTTACCCTTGGCAGCACAGAGAGATGGTCTATGTGGCTTCATTAAGAGCAGTGAACCTCCTTTTAATGGTTGAACTCAGGTCAAGAAGAAATATGCTGCCTCCTGTTGTGTGACCTGAAATTGTCAATAAGCCCTTTCCCAGTGCTTCTTTAAGACCAAATCTAGTGCTATTTTCTCAGCCACTTATCTCAAATGAGTAATATTTTTATACATCCATATTTCTTTCATGTTGTGCCAGCATATCCTGGCAGACCATGGACGTTAGCATACAGAACAAATTAATAAATTGTGTAACACTGGCAAAAGCATTGGACACTTTCCTAATAGTTCCACTTCCCAATCAAGCTAATACTAACACTTTTGTCCATGGTGCAAAAACTAGCAGTGTAGAAAGTTTTGTTTGCTAAACTATAGCAAAACAAAACTGAATATAACCGTAATCGTGATGCATATAAAATATCATGGTCATTTTTATAAGACGAAGAACAAATACCATTTGTTCCTGTTTTAATGACATCTGGTGTTTAAGGAAATGTGGTCTTGTGCATTGTTTTCTTTGCAAGCCATTAGGGATTTTCTTTATTATTTTATTCATTCAATAAATTAATTTGACTTCATTGGCCTTGAGTTTCAGACAGTATAATGGTAATTATCATTGGATTTCTTTGCTCCCCAAAGAATCCCTACTACTAGTATTGAAAATGCGCAGCTTGTGGACATTCAATGCATTATTTATAGTCTATTTGATTGACACATGTGCAAGATCTTTGGATACAAAACGTATTATGAGAGCAAAATAAAGAAGGCATTCACAAGTAATCTGGGAAGTGACTCTAGCCAATTTGTTCACCTCTACCAGGTTAAAGTTATCACTGACTTTTTTCAGATAATTGAACTTGAATAACACGCTGCTTGCATGATCAAAGCACCCTATGTATTCAATTATTTTTTTTTATGCAGACCTCTTACAATTTATTTCACATTCACTTATTAAAATGAATTTGAAACTCCTGCGGCAAAAATGAGAATATGTTCTGATATCCGAGTATGTCCTAAAATGAAATGTAACTGTTTGAGAATCTGACTGGTAATTCAATGCTTTGCTGACTGCTAAACCATGATTGGTTAACTTAATACTAAGATAAGTATAAAGATAAAGATGTTGATACAGTAAGATAAAGTAGAATTATAAAGTTGATGCAAATGCCACAACACTTCAAAAAGTGTGGAAACATAACACAAATCGTCAGTTATCATTTGAAGGGACATAATGGAGGCCTGAGTATATTGACCATCATCACTTAGACTTCTCGGATGCAGGAAGCCCAACACATAGATTCAATACATCCCATTAAGTTTGAATGTTTTAACTGGACCATTTCATGTCTGAGTTGTGAGATTGATTGTGTCAATTTCATTTTTTCGTAAAATCAAAACGTAGTTTTAAGATCACCTTTTTTTACAAGATAATCTATTTGCCTCACAAATCCAAGTGCATACGGACATTTCAGGAGCATGCCAAAAACTCTGATTGTCAATTTAGATATTCTTCCACTGCTTCCCCACATAGCAGTACATTGTATGATAATGGTGTATCTCAATTAATTTCACAGGTACATTCCCTTGTGAGTGAGTTAGATGTTCCTTTAACGTATTCCTTTAGTGGCTAAATATGTTCCTCTGAATGATTCTTGATGTACCATATACCCTGAAAAATCTTTCTGTGAAATCTGCCATGCAATGGGATAAACATATTTCAAATTATATAAAGTGAAACATTGGAAATGATCCCCAAAATAAGAACTACTTGGATCATGTATTATTTTGCATCTAAACTCTCTGGATTTTTTGATGATTTTTTTTGGATCTTCAAACTGGAATTGTCAAGACAAATACTTTAGAGGACTTCAGGAAAGCTTAAGTAGGTACACTGCTGTTCAAGGCAGGAGACAAGTCAAGAACAATACCTTTGATTTTCAATGTGAAACTGGAAGACTAGATGAGCTTTTTTTCATATACAAATCTATATTTTTATACTGCTATACCTCTCTCCTTCTCTTTCTCTAACTGTCTATCTACATTAGTAATTATTACTTTTATTTATCAGCATATCATTGAATATAATGTGTATTTTATTCCTAAATCAAGCCAAAGCCAATACCTAACATTTAATGAAAGAAAATGTAACAATGTAGCATTCACGTCTACGCATTACAAATACCTAATTCTACAGTCAAATAAAAGATATCTTATGCAATAACATTTTGCCGTACCAAGATGTTACAATCTCATCCTAGGTAATTTCCGCAAAATATATTGTCTTTTGCTCATCCAAGTCATAAACGCAGAAATATTAGGGATGCTTTCAGCCTCTGAGAATTAAAGAACATACCAGACAGATTTAGTAACATAGTAAGTACTGAGATGTTCCTTCCTTCCTAATTTATTTCTGTTCAAGGTAGCTAGGAATATTAATGTGATGAATGCATTTCATATCTTCTAACTGTACAAGATGTTCTCAGCTGTAAAAAAGGAAATTTGTAGTTAGTTTACAATAGCTGCAGCCATGTAAACTGTTTTGCGTTATTTAAGTAAGCCTCGATGCTAAATATGTATTGCTGTCAAAATCTTCCAGTAGTCATAGCTATAATTCTGACCATGCGTGAATATCTGATTGCCTAATTGAATTGCATTAGGTTTATTATCAAGGGCTTCTTTCATATAAACCTTTGCTACAAATAGTGCAGTGGAATCACAAGACTCACAAGACTTTCACCCGAGGTAGGACTTATCAACTGGTGTAGACTACAGGACTGATCAGTTACAACTTGGACATTATAATGAAGACTGCTAAGAAAAAGTCTTCACTCTTCTAGAATGACATTTCCAGTTCTACAGAATCCATTGGGTACTTGTGTTGCATACATTTGTGTGTGGATGCTTTCCTAGGGAATATTTTGTCGAAAACAACCAATGAAAAGTTCTAATAAGTATTGGACAGAATATCGATGATCTACACAGACTTCAGCATGTCAGCACTTCATCACTCGAATCCTGTTATGTGATCTAATGTGGCAATTCATGGGTGAGCTGTTGCTTGCCGCTAGATGTTTCCAAAAGACAATAACAGCACTTGCTATCGATTGACTTGTTAGAGTTCACATCCTACAATGGTGCCACAATGAGTCACTGAGATTTACAGATTTAAGACTCTTCTACTGCCAGTGTTTGTTATATTGATTAAAGGGCCATGTGATTGATTTTGTACACCTGTCATAAATAGGTTCAGTTGCAATAGCTGAATCTCCTAATTAGATATACCTTTTTTTTTTACCATAGTATAATATGTACTAACTTTGTGCTACTTGAATGATCACTAATGGATGCAACAGATTCATATCATATTATTATTTCTTAACAGCTATTTTTTCATTTTATGATACTAGTCGATCATGGGATTTACAGGTAACAGTAGAAGAGATAAATTAACAATTTTGTGTAAGTTTTGAGCTATAGCTCTTTTTCTTGTCTCTTTTCTCCTCCAAATTTAAAAAAAAAGCATAAAATATGACATGTCACTCTATATCACCACGCATGTGAAATCTTGGAGCTTTGTTCGTCTTTCTATAACAGTTTGTACAAAAGAGGCTTTCTGCCTTAAAGGGTAAAATTTGATAAGTTTTATACAGCTTATCCATTGTCTAGCTGCATGAAAATGAACATATTGTTTACCACAATCTGCCTGCACGAAACAATGACACAGGTCTGAAATCTTGAACCTGTCCTTCGTTCGTGAGAAGGTCATTTTAATTAGTTGTCATTTCTCAGCATAATAATTATGATGACTGACTACATATTCCAATTAATAATTATCATTTGCTGATGTGTATCATTTTATGATATATTCATTGACCACAGGCTCCTGAGCAGGTGCCATTGGTACATTTAAAAGTCTACAAAAAGGTCAATTAGCCCTATTGAGTAGGGATATTTAGTCAATCCACGGTAAATTAAAATTGTGATCTGATCGGATTACCTCTTCTTGTACAAATAGACCAACAAGTACTTGGTCTGTAGAGTTCATTACTAAATTGTGGATTTTATTTTTGTTTATTTTTTGGATGGATTGATGGGACCGTGTTTTTGAATATTTCAAGAATTAATTATCTCTGTTGTTGTGCCTTCTGCTTTCATACTTTAAATTAATGTGAATATTAAGGGGGTGTACCTGTGTCACATGATTTTACTTGATGTGAAGTCTTTCAGCTAGTAATGATTTTGTTCAATAACTAATTTGTTGCAAGATATTTGATTTTTAAAATCAATATTTAAAAAAAAAAAAACCTGTGTGAATTCAGTTACATATTTCAAGTAATATGCACAAAACCAACAAGATAAAGCTAGTGCTAGATGAAAATTACAAGGAACCTTATGCAGGGTACCAACTGGTGGGGAGAGGTCATCCTTGGACACATACCATCATTACACATTTGTTTGGGGAAAACAGAAACTACACCGATATGTTTTTTTTTTTTTTTTAGTTTACAGTGGGCAATGGCAGTTTTTGTCCACCTTATTGCTGGAGACCCCAAACAAGATATTGGATGACAGTGATGAGACCTATTATCCCGAAATAACTGGGGAGATTCAGATTCCCCTATCCTGATATCTTCACTGAAGTAATTGAAGTGTTGTGAGTGATGGGACGCTTTGGGACCGCTCAGTGATTTATATTTGTCATAAGTCAACTAAATGTATGCTCTCGATGCTGCATTCAACTGACCCTGTTCTGTCCTTTGGTGTCAATGTGTAAAACGTGTTTTCAAGTGTGATGTATCTTTATAAGTTTCATTTTACAAGTGGGTATTATTTCAGCCCAGTTACAGAACAGCACATTGTTAAAATGATTTAAAAGTACTTATTCTTGCCATGTATTTTTTTCCCCACTTTTTATTACAGTTCCAAAATGTGAATAGTATAGAAAGAAAGCAGTAAAATTAGGTTAAACATAATGTCACCGTCCTATTTTGTTATCATATTATCTATGAATTCAGAAAAGCACACAAGTGCTTGTTTGACTTAATGTATTGACTCGCAATATAATATATCACATAGAAGATGCAATGTGATAAACATATAAATTTACAAGCACCTTTAAAACAAAGGACAGACGCACAAAAACTCACTTATGAACCTTACAATATGAATGGATAGGTAGACCAAACATTAACCTATAAAATACATGACAGGTAGGCACAAAGACGTATAGTAATTATGAATCCCCCTTTCTGTTATAAGACTTGGGAAATAAATAAAATAAATTAAAAAAATATATAAAAAATAAACCCTTATTAAATGATCATTAGAACACACAATTGACTAAGTGAAGCAAGTGACATTGTGAGTACAAGGACCTATGTCCCCTGAAACAAAAATGATATAATTATATAAGCGCCAACCATTCGGCGATTGATTTACATTACACTACACTGTCCCTTTGCTTTAAGATTTGTACTGCGAGAAAGATTATGTATTTCAAGTAGATGGAAAGACGAGATCTCCACATGGTTTTTGTGTTGTTATGAACATGAAAAGGTGAAGGTACTTCTAAAGTTTGACAATTTAGACCTTGATTTAATATTCCAAAATATTGTTATATTATACTGTGTCTTTTTACTTGCTGCAGAGTATATAGGCACTTTATAAATAAAGGATAATTATAATAATACTATTAGATTTTTTTTTTTCAAATGCTTTAGCTACATAAATCACCAATAAAGTCTATGGGATTTTTTGTAGATAAACATTTGGATTTTTTTTTTATAACAATATTCAATAATTTGGAAAGCTTATTAAATATGACCTTCGTTATAACACTCTGAATCAAGTTTCAGGTTTTTCAATATGCAGACCAAATGGGACAGTAGGATCTAACCATAGAGTAGATAATTTATATAAGTCAACTGTGGCTAACTTAATTTTAAACAGTATATCCTAAAAAAATGTTTTGCTTCATTCAATGCAGAGTGAAAATTGTGAGCACTGCAATTCCATATTTACACGCCAACGTACTAATATTGCGAATGTGATTACAGTTCGATTGCAGGAATGCATGTTCTGATCTCGTAACTCGCATTGCCTTTCTTGTATTATTCAGTGTGTCGAATGTTGGTTTTTTGAGAAAAGGTGTTTTTTATATACTGAAATTCTTCTTCCCACCAACACAGAAATAATGTTTTTATTCAATGAATTAGTATAACAGTTTCCTATAAATATTCAGTGTTTTTTTGTTTTTGTTATGGAATGCTTATAGCATCTTTTAATTCAGAAAACAACATTTTATTATTTAAAGTGAGTTTTACTTGTGATATGTGTAGATCAAAGAATCAGTTTATGACTGTGGGAGAAAATGAATGTACAAAATAGGTATTTTCATAACAATTACAAACTAACAATAGGATTCTTATTTTATTAATAAATTTCTAGGGATTGTGCTAGTACAATGTATATATTAAATATTATCATCTATAAAGGGATATTATGTCAGCTTTGTAGAACAGGTGGGAGAAATCATGTCCTAATCAGCTAACAGGCTGGCTTTTAAAAATATTTTTTTCCTTTTATTGATAATATTCTCAAGTGTATGCTTGTAAGAGACAGTTTATATATATATATATATATATATATATTTATATAAAGACGCATAATATAGATCAAAATAATTTTTTTCAGCATTAAAATGTTACTTGGACAAAAATGTTCAATTATAATTTGGAAGAAATGAAGGAGTAACATTTAAAATTATGTTTTATTGAATATTTAGTGCATCAAAGCAGTCTTTTATTGATGATTCTTAACTAAACATCTTAGAAGGTGATTGCAACAAAAAACCCAACAAATCGTGACATACATGTAAGGCTATCATTTTTGACAGATATGTAGGGAGAACATTAAATGTACTATTGCATCGTAGGCTTAATGCTTGGATGTATTTGCATTGTTGCTCATATAAGCGGTGATTCCTCAACAATCTGAGTAGCACAACAAATGGTTAAATACATAAGTACATGATCTTTATTTTATAATACTTTTCATTTATGACATTTTTTTCTACTATGATTGCGCAGTAAACAACTAATAAATCCCTGTGCTGTATTAGCGTTTATAGCAGTTTTACTTTTGTAAATCTTAGTAAAAAAAAAAAAAAAAATCCTCTTAGATTAAAACACATTCTTCTCCCCACAACATGAAATTATATGAATTTTAATCACATTTACCATTCTCGCAAATCATTAGGCGGCATACCAAGCTGCAGAACCACATTGGCTTCATCTGTTTTCTTCTGTACGTTAATCACTTAGTAGTTTTGTCCTATAGCTCAGAACGCGTTTGGCTGCAACTAACTCAATGGAGATGCAAGCTTTGCTGTGTAAATCAGTTATAGGGGAAACATTACTCATAGTTACGCTAAATCCACGTGGTTAAAGATAAACCTATTCCACGGTCACCGTCAGTAACATAATTTAATGAATGAATATTTTATTCAGTCAGTGTGCTACCATTTCAGAACTAAGCATTTGTTTATAGATTGGTATAAAATAATCAGATGGACTATATAATTAAATTGATTAGGATCTTTCCAGGACCAGTCAAAATAATTACAAAAATGGCAAATTCCTTTAGAGAGTCATTATGCCAACAATGGGAATGCAGGGTGTGTATGGCTTGGTGTGCTAACGAGATGGATGCATAATGGAACTACTTTGATTGCTGGACCGCAAAATTTGCATTGATTTCTGTCTACACTTGGGCATATGGGTTGGAATAGAAGAGCTGGTACCTCTCAGACTCCTCACCTACACATCTGTTGATCCACCAAGGACTGGCTGGTGGATGAATTACTCACCACCCCGACAGACCTCTGGAGTTTGTCTGCATTTATCAACATGGTAGCTGCATCCACCTCATTGGGTAGCTCCTGTAGCTGATTCTAGGGGACCCTAATACAGTCTCACCACTGGAGCAACCGAGGACAGACCTGTGCTTCATGTCTGCTGCCTCCATTAAGAGGGCAGATATTATGAACCTTGAGAGTCCCTTCTCGGCCCTTGAGACCACAGCTCAATAGTACAACTCAGCAACATGAAGTAGTGGAAGTGGCAGTTACCAGACTGGGAATCATGCTTTTGGACCTACACAGACAATTAGAAGACCTCGGTAATTGAGGAATGTCCATATCTGCGGTCTACCAGAGGCTGAAGATTGCACATCATTAGAGGACACACTGCAAAATCTGTTCTGGACTATACTCAGGTAGGCAAAGGCACAGCCGATCACTCTGGACAGGGCACAGTGAGCCTTACAACCTCCATTGCCCAATGGACACCCAAGAGATGTTATTTTGTATTCACTCATACCATCAGAAAGGACAGATCATGCTGAAGCCCATGAATGACAGACATGGCAGTTCTGGGAGAGCTCCCGAAGACTCTGATAGTGACATTTCAGATGACCCCTGAGGCTTGCAGGGTCAGTCTTCAAGTGCAGCACGGAGTGACTGGGCGTCACCTCTGGATCATGGATGAGGTACCTACGTTTCTCACCTCTATGGATCTGCCACTGGTGCAGGTGCCAAGCTCTCAGGCTCTAGTGAAACCAGCCTCAAAGCTTTGCAGATCTTAGGGGTAATTCTGGGGGAGCATCCAGGAAGGGTCAACGAGGGGCAGGAAGGCTCTCTGTACATTTATTAATGCATCCCTTTTACACCTGTCAGTACCCCACATACCTAATGTAGTTATAGTGGGTGTATGAGTATGAAGAAGATTGGAGACCCCACCTTCCACCTCCATGACTGGATTCCCAGTTTGGTGGTATCTTGTGGCAGTGAGTCCCTCTGGGTGCAAAGGTGTCGGACAACTGTCCTTTCCCATAATTTTTAATACTATTGTACTGGATCCCTGTACTCCAGCTAAGTACATCCATGAAGAATCTCCCAAGTACCAAGCGCCATAGTGATTATAAGTGTGAATATAGCTGCTAATCCCCCAAACATGAGCCTAGACTTCATGAGGGGGTAAGATGATCTGTTTAATCCAGGCTCAATGGCCTGCTTTTATACATTTAAGAGTCACAGCAAACACGCCCAGGACACTCCCACACAAAACAGTGTAATCCCTTACCTGTGCCTGAGAGATAATTGAGTCAGGAACTGTACAAACTCTATTTTCTCCAGACACAAAAAACACACAATTTATAAAATACCCCAAAATACACATAATATACACAAAAATCCCACACAAGTTACATCCCCTGATAGCCCCAATCTGGCTTACTAACATATCCAATAATCACCCTGATTGGTTTAGGGATTCGAGATTTTTCATGGGAGTCAATTATTTGACTGACTGTGCACATGGTCCTATGCCCAAAACTGTTCCATGAAATCAGGGCTAGCAGTCGGTCAACTTTGGTAACATAAAAACAAAGTTTAAAAGGATTCCCGGAACTGAGGAAGAGAATGGTTCCTGGGAAGGCAAACAAGGGGTTTTATCACAACTATGTTAACTAAAAATTAAATGCAGAGAATGTCTGTATTTAGTTTTATCCTGAGTATGCTCATCTTCACTCCCTGTCAATCATTCAATGGGCAAGAAACAATGTGTGATGGTGAAAACCAATTGTGTGACCGTGTGAGCCAAAATTCATATCTTGAAAAGTTTATTAGTTGTTGAAAAATGTTTTTAGAGTTTACACTCTCCAATAATCTCATAAACATAAAACACAATAAGTACAATATAGTGTTGCATTGTATGTAGCCAGATATGTAACAATAACAAACACAAATTTGCTTGTCATATAACAATGCACGCACATGTATTTGAGCCATAAATGACTGGCTCAGGTTACAAACGCTTGTGTGTTTTTTTCCAGGTAGCACTATCAATGCATATTCCATCATATGAAAAAAAAACATAAATACCAAAAGTTCAGTATAATTATGGTATATTGTGGCTCTAAATGCAACAATCTGTGTCAATTATTGTAAATAGCTCTGCCTTTGTACTTGTCCGTTAATATAGAGAAATCACAGAGAAAAGTGGAGAATCAAAATCATTTCTGTTTCAACCCCACAAAGTAATGTGTGCCCTGTGTATGCCTGAATTTTAATATTCATTTCAAAGAAAACAGTGCATCACATGCAAAAAAAAAAGGTTTAACGTACAATATAGGTGATTTTCAATATCTTATTTAATGTTGTAATTTCCATAAAAAATATGGCTTCTTTTTAAGACTGTTTGCATTTTAAAGCATGGAGCATAATAGTCAGTTCTGCTAAGAAGTGGAAAAATGATGAGACATGTTCATAAGACTAATGATGACATATTCATGCATTTTAACCTGAGTATAACCTGTCCTGTTTAAGTGCTGTGTAGAATGGTTAGCCCAGACATCTTGAGCTCTGCAAGTGAAGTCTAAATGCATTTTGTAATAGTCATGAAGGATTTATGACCCCGAGATTTTGTCCTGTCTAGAAGTTCATCCTGTTGACTTTTATCAGTATCCTGCAAAGTGTTTAATCAAAGTTCTCTCATTTTTAAGAGCACCTTGCACCCAACGGTGTTATTGCTAACACACCCAAACCATATTGAGGGTTATTCAATGAACCTTAAGGTTTTTTTCTTATGTTTCAATAGCGTAATTAAAAAATTCTCCAACACAGTCATGTCTCCTGCTTATTTATTTTGACCTATAAGTCACACATTTACAATACTCTTCTTAATCTTCTTCAACACATGGAGAGATGGAGAGATAGATAGATAGATAGATAGATAGATAGATAAACTTAATGAGTAGCAGGACTTTTCTACAAGTTTAATGGTGCTTGATAAAGTATATTTCACTGATTGGTTATACCTACTTCCATTTAATATTTCTTGTCAAAATGAAACATTTTACTTATTTTACTCATTTTACACAGTACCAAAAGTGGCTCTGTCATTTGCAAGACATTTTGGCAAGCTTGATTGCTTGCCAATATCGCGCTCATTTTAACTATGTTACTTATATAATTGTAAGAATTCCATTTATCACAGATGGCAGCGTATAGGTTTAGGTAGCATATATTTCCCGATTTCCTCGGCAGAAAGCATTAAGATTCCCCCATGCAGATGCATTACTAACACATGTCATAGTGCATTAGAAGATATCTTTATCTTTTTTAGTGAGCCCATTTACTGTGAGGTGCAGAGATCTCCACTGAGCATCAACAGTAATGATCCAAGACAATTTACATCCAGTGAGAAATAGCTGTTTTCGGCATATATCCTCCCATTATCAATAGTTTGGCAGAAGCCAAATTGATCATTAAAGTATCGGTATCTTCACAGTAATTTTTGGAACTATTTTCCCCTAAATATTTTCAAATAAATTATGTGGTTTACAGTTCAATATCGATGGAAGTCAAAAAACAGCTTAGCAAAATCCAGTCTTCATCTGCTGCAAAATACTACATAAGAGTATTATTATACCGTTTGCAACCATATCTCTTTGGTATTGCAGATGAAGGTCCAAGGTTTGGCACAAGAAAGATCGTATTGTTGATAAAAAATATATAAAAAAACACATAACATGTGCTAGCTGCAGGTTGTTAAAATGTTTGCTTGAGTAACTTAGCCACGTTTCCACCTATTTGTATTGTGTCCAAAATCTTTATAATCTCTTTTTTTAAAAATAGGCTAATTAAACTAATTGACATCCGTGTATAGAAAATGTAATAAAGGGAAATATAAGGACAATTTTATATGAATTGATTTTTTTTAATGTCCTCTTTCTTTTTTCTTTTCATAAAGAATATCAGGTTTGCTGATTCTATGTTGTCCATTTAACTTTGATACTGCTTTTTAACCTTGATGATGTTTGCTATTTAGGTTTCTATATGGTATATATTTCCAGATGTTAGCAAGGCACAGAATGAACGAATAATATAAATTCTGGTTGAAGATTCATATGTCAAATTTGCCTCATATAATTATTTGCTAACCCTTGAGTCTCCTGTGAAAATTATGATAATATCTAGTGTGCCGTAAGTTGAATAGTGAACTCAGGGGATTCTTCATTAAAGGTCTATAACTCTGGATACTTCTTGCAACATGACTACCACTGAAATGATTGAAGAGCCTTTTGAGTTTCTCCACCATCTCATTTATATTCCTCAAGACCAGCTCAGTCTTACTGAATATCATTCTAGTTCAGGGCAAATAATGGCAACTTGAATGGATATCTAGTGTCATATCTCAGCTGATGAAATGCTTACAGTTATATCATTTCGGGCAGACCTTCCTTCTGATATTAGTTCATTGGTGACATTATCCAGCATGGATATGGAAGTAATTATTTATGATCAAACAAGTCATTTTTACATTTACAGTTTCTCAGCATTGTAGCACTAAATTTATTAAAGAGTCCATGAGTCCATCTGGTGAGTAATAGTGAAACAGATTACACATTGGATATGACGTGGTTATTGCTGGCATCCATCAAGCAATGGAAAACTATAGAGTTCAATACACAAAGAAAGACATTAACATTCTTCACTTGGCTTTTGAGCCCCGTGCACTTTGCATGCTCTATGTGTAACATTGCACATTGGACAAATTAGCTGTCATATTGAATATACAAGGTAGCAGTTATTATGCCACAATCTCATTGATACTTCTCACCATGAAATGCAAACATTTTATAAGCAGTGAAATAAAAACAGTGCAATAATACAATCACAAATGCATATAAAATGTTGCATTTCCGGTTGTGAAGTAAACCCATTTGTGGGTCAAAACATTGCGGTGTTCCCATGGTTCCAATAAATGTGCCTATAATGCACTGGAGTGCCTGGACCTTCTTTATTAAATTGGTATCTACATTCTGCTGAACTGGTACTGGCCCATGGTCTAGTTAAGCACCCATTTAGCTTATGGGGATTGATTGAGTGCAATGCAAAATACTTCTTTGTGACACAATCATTGATAGACATAAACCAAGTAATATTTAATAAATAAGATAAAAGTACGGTCCCAGCATTGAAGACTATTCCATAGGGTCAGGTGGAGTGGTGCCTCCCGAGTTTTTGTTACAAAAATCCCCCCAAAAAGCAAAACACAAAACAAATCTATTGGCGTTGTAAGGACTCCTGATATTGCACATTATACAAAAACATTGTGTCTGTCATGATTATATCTGCAGTTTCTAATATCCTCTTGATGACTTGGATGCTGCTAGTTTTGAACAGGGCTTGCCATCACATAGGGTTAAGTGGGTAGAATTCAACAACTCTGGGGACAGCACCCCCCGATCTTTAAACTTCACTAGCCGCCATTGGATTCCAGACCAATACATTAACCATTCTGTGTGATATGCTCTTTGTTCAAATGGTTAAACAGAGTATTCATGAAACTTTACTCTTGGCGAGGTTAACTGCCTTGCATTGTTTATCACAGATCTTGTAGAAGGAGGGACGTCTTCACCCCTTGGTATATTTGACAGCTGGCTCCCTCCCATGTATTAAGCTTCAGTAATCACCTCACTTCTATGATCAGATAAGATCAGAGAGCCTTTTGGAATAATATGAGCACCCCTTGTAACTAAGCCAGTCTGCAGAGAAGGTAAAAAAGAAATCAGCCTCCAAAAATATGTATAATAATCTTTCAAAGATGACATTTGCAATTCAGAATACGACTACTAGCTTAATGAGTTCCTTTGTTGGAGAAAATTAGCTTTCTTCCTAGTCACATAACACAATAGTTTGCTCTTCAATTTCTTTTTTTTTAATTCTTTTTTTTTGCTGTTTTTTTTATTTCTGATCCAGAACAAGCTATTTCAGAGAGTTTACATACAGAAGTGGATTCACTAATCAGCACTAAATTTCAAGTGAATTGTCACTGTAAAATGGTCCTGTGCAGTTTTTACGGATTGTATTCTCTGCAATGATTATGGCTTCATGAATACCTATTGCAAGCACTGCAATCCTTTTATAGCGACAGAATCGTTTGGTCTATTCATAGGATTCTTTAGGATTTGAATGTTTCTCTTTTATAGCTTTGGTCACACGGTGGACAATATTCATGTGCCGTGAGTACTGAAAAAAATATGTTCACTTAACCCAAAGACCTTGCTCTCTCTTAAGATTTGATACACACAGAACAGTCAACAATAAGAATAAGTAATACGTAAGATCTTATTAAAGACATATAGAAATTATCAAAATCGTAACATATAGGCAGGAAATGTAAATTTAGCTTTTCATTCTTTTCCAAGTACATCCTGGGGTCTAGTGGTTCTCATTGCCCAACTCTTTTTTTCTACCATGAACGAATGAGAGGCTGAGATGACCTTGATTGAAGATAACCTGTGATTGTACAGCCGGAACACTAACCATCGAGCTATTTCACCAACCTATAACCTATTTGCATACATTATATCCTATTATTTCCTCAATACATTATGTAAATAACCTCTGCATGTGTGTATTTGCATAACAGCCAATGACAAAACAGCCATTTAACTTTTAAACTGTCAAGGAGCAACTAGTAAGTCATGTAAGAAAAACACCAGGGAGCAGTTAATAATATGTATGAAGGATTCTGATGGCTTAATCAAGCTGGCATGTGAATGACTGGCCAATGACCACCACTGCTCTAAACTCTTCCTCCATACTCCGTCTGAGTACATGAAAATCTCAAAGGTTGAATTTGTCCAATTTTAGAGTGCTGGATGAGTGAACAAAGTCGAATGAAGCAATTAGGTAAACATGGTCTTTGATATTTAGTTGTGGAGCTAACATCAAGTGATGTCATAGTAGTTGACCTAGCTTGGAGTTTACTTGGTTTTCAGTATTTTTTTTCAAGTCATCAAGCTCGACTTTATTTCATTTTAAGTGGCACTCAACATTTACATTTACAGATAAATACAGGCATTAAGTATGCCTGCTTTTCAAACATTCACTACATACAATGAATGCATGAATAAATTGATTAAGAATTAAACAAAAATGCACATTAAGTAAAAGTGTGAACATCAAGCAGATCCAAAAACAAAGAACAGAGTTCATTTTCAATATGTTTTACATATTTTATAGGTATTTATTTAGCACATCTGATGCTAAATAAATCTGATCTGATGAACTTTTGTGTTGAGCTCTTAAGCTGTCAATATATTCAAAAGTGTTTGTTCCAAATCACATATGTATAAAAGTGTTAGACAGATCCTGGTTTTTATTGTTCTGTTATTTCCCGCTGCAGTGTGCAAGGACTATGTGATGTTCCTCACATAATTTCCAATCTGTCTGCCCCCGTTTTTTCCGGAGCTGCTGAATACCACACAATACTATTTATATTACAAATACACATCAACGCTGCACGGCCACTATTGCATTTTCACAACTTGGATTAACCTATCACAGAGCACTCCCTACACTTAAACATAACTTTTTTTATTTTTTTTTTAACAAATGTGTGTTTTTTTTTTATAAACTTTCTAAATTTACAAGTTTCTGACATGCAAAGGGTGAATAATTTATCTTTTACATCAGTGCAGTTTGAGCAAACGTCTCATAAAAGTCCAGTTCTTCTGCCATTTTAGCACCACAGTTTACCTGTTTGCCACTTTTCCAGGTACCCTTTTTGGAATTTATAGGGTTAACACAGCCATACGAAAAGATTTACACCAAGTGCATCCTTCCAGCTGTAAAATGTGTTATGATTAGTTTTTTAGTGTATGCATGTAATGAGAAAATCTTCACTGCACAATTCCCTTTGAAAGTGCGGTACCAATGCTTCGTTTTGCCCTGGAGAGTCCCTTAATTCAAGAAATACTTAAAGTGATTACTGACAGCAAAGGTCAAACACACTAGTCTGCAAGAGAAACCAGTTAGTTTACCTTTACTGATTGGCTCACAAGGAGAAAAATGCCCTAGGGCCATCGTAGGAGTCAGAAGCAGTATGGCATTATATAAATGACTTTTCGTCTGACGTTGGGGGAAAACGCACAGCGGAATCTGCCAGTTCATAGAAAATGGGAAAAAAAAGATGGTACTGAGGATCTTTCTAATAGCTTCCATTATAGAATTATCAGAAACAGTAATTTTAAAAATGCCTGTATTTAGGGAAATTATGTTTTTCTACAATTATACCTATATGAATTCCCCTCCCATTTCGATCATTTGGAGATTCCATTTTAACCCTTAAATTCTATCCAAATGTTCTTCATTTCTAGGACCTTCATAGTTTTTGTTCGTATGAGAGTATAACAGAGCTTCTCAATATTAACTCTCACAATAATGTGTCTTTAACCCCTTAAGGACACATGACATGTGTGATATGTCATGATTCCCTTTTATTCTATAAGTTTGGTCCTTAAGGGGTTAAAGTACAATAAGTGTTCTGTATACATTTGGTCTTGTTCCAATTTCATTTTCAGTTACATAAGGTTTATCAGCAAGTCATAAAATATTTTAAAACAAAGTCCACTAATTGGACAATGACAATTCTAGTTTGCCACTAGGCATTGGCGAATGAAGATAGAGTCTTGGTGAGTAGAAAATCTTCCTGCAGATTATGCTATGGACCCTCTAGTTTTGGAGAGGCCAGTACAATTTAGTTCTGTCTAGTAGTGCAAGACTTGAAGTTCTGAGCTCAGTTCTAAAATGTCTTGAAATAGCTCCCTGGTGACTCCTACAGACATACCTCGTACTCATACACATAGAGATGTATACATAGTGTTAACCTTTCTGGTTCATGGGAAATATATTTGATTTGCAACTTTAGCTGGCTTGAGTTTTGCTTAACTGTCACAGATGGCTGGATAATGACACTAAATACCGTTACATGGAAGGTATTTTGAATGCATAACACTGTTGAATAAGTCTTTGAGAAAAACGTGTCTATGTACTTTATCTTATATTTTATATGTGATGTATCAATTGCTCATCCCTGCTCCAGGTAAAACAGAAGGGCAACCTTGTACATGGAACCCATACTAGAAGCAAAAATACAACAGTGTGTGGATGCGTCCACCCTGAAATGCACAATCATCAGGAGTTCAAATTTCCCAGAGTTCCATGTGGACACATGTACAGACACACATATGTACACATTAGCAAATATACAGAGGTGCACACATAATTGTACACATTAATACTTATACAGACAAACAAAGAAATGCATGAACATATGTACATACATTCAAAGGAACACTGGTACACATATGAATACTATAGTATATATATATATATATATATATATATATATATATATATATATATATATATATATATATATATATATATAGATGCAAGCAAACATCCATTCACACATTTGTGTACACACAAAGAGTTACACACTCACACACTGTGCATAATTTCTGATAAAAAGAAAATTATTCTGAATAGACAATGCTACTTCCATAATTGCATCTAAAAATGTAATGTCTGATCTCCGAGATAAAGAAACAGCCCTGCAGATTGATGAAAGTCATACTGTTTATTTCCTGCATAACTCCACAATCACGCAATGAAAAGCTATTGATTCCTTTCTTTAAAAAAATGAATGTGACTGACTGACCGAGTTACTTAATTAAAATCTCTTTAATAAAAAGTCTGTCAATCACGTTATTATATTACATGGACATGACCTGGTGGAACTCTGACAAGACATAGTATCGTGATTAATAGGCTGCTGTTCCTATAACTAGATACAGTAACTCAGCAGATATTGCTTCGGGAGGTTAGGTCTGCTGAGAAAGGGATCAAAGCTGGGCATGCAATGGGAATAAAACGTAAAGGAAGAACATACTGCATTAACTGGGAACTCATAGTTTAACACACAGAATATGTCATATTTTAGTACAGATGGAGAGTTAGGGCTTGCTTTACACATGTTTATATTATATATACACAACTCTGGCTGAATTCCAGTCGTCCTGAAAAAAGTTTATCTTAAAAAATGTATTGGCAGAACCAAAACGCACAAGTCTAGCATATATATATATATATATATATATATATATATATATATATATATATATATATATATATATATATATATATATATGCTAGACTTATATATATATATATATATATTATAATCCAATGGTTTTCATCCAGTACTGTGAAGCCTGTGGCTCTATACTTCTAGCAACATATTTTAAAGAGCCTAGTCTGGAGAAGAGAGTGATAACGAAGGTCTTGATTTAATATTTTTGCATAAGCTTTTCCAATGATCCAAATCTGTTAGAAACTCTTTCCATATGCTTTATATTAAAAAAAAACAAAAAAACATAGATTTTAATGGTGACTCCTGTTGGTAAGTAATTTGGTGATTCAGATATGAATCATTTAGAAAGCGTAATACATCACGTAATTGTGTATTTACAAAATCTTTGAGATGAGCATCAGTCTGGAGTGCAAGCAAGCAGAAGGATAAAACCCAAAATGTGATTCGATGGTTTATTTTTAGAATTAATTTTGGCCAGAAACATATCAAGAAATTAGATTTAATTTAGCTTTAAAGTTTGCAATAAGCAAACACAATGAGTTTAGTGTTTTTTGTTTTTTTTGATAATCAAACCTGGAAGAATGTGCCTTTGAGATGTGCTTAGACCTAAAGAACATGCCCTTGAGATGTTCTTACACCAAATTTGCTGAAACTATAAATAGTAGGTTATTTCATCAAAATGCTATACAAAATCCAAGGCACTAAAGGAAGTGGTGCATTTATTATGGGGGGGAAGGAAATTAGCCCCTATCTCGAAGTGCAGGGATAAATAAATAAGTGAATGGGCACTCAGCCACTCACCGGGACGCACTTAATTGGTAATCCAAAAGACCCTCATTGCTTTTAAAAAGTACATTCTTTATTGTAACCTTTTTACCACCATGTTGGAAATGTATGTCCCATGTAAGAGAACATGTGAGAAGAAATCTCAGCATGTGGCAATGATTGTGGTCACAATATTTTAGTTGACGTATTAGTCGAGTAATGAAGATGCAAAATAATCCAGTATTGCAGTTTCTCATAACGTATTACAAGAAACTGAAATAATTAATTATTTTTCAATGAATATGAGAATTCAAATGCAAATCAGATTTAGTGTGATGTTTTATTAAGGTCCAAATTCATTGTTTTTGCAATCTGTACACACATGTAGATGCTCTAAGTGAACAAACTAGTTTGTCTCATGAATTTTGCACTAAAAACAAGTACAAGTAGTGGCATAGGGACTCTGTATAGCTAAGCTATGTACGAATGCTAAGCACAATTTTCATCTGGTAGGTTCATTATATTCTCGGTTTATGTTTTTTTAAACACATTTTTTGATTTTACCTTTACTTAAGATTCGATAAAAAAATATGCATTAGATAACTATTTGATTTGTATGTTCTATGTAATACAAGAACTATCAGAAAATAGCTATTTTGACTTATTTTCTGTTTTCAATAAAGAATTATGTAATAATTGAAATTAAACAACAAACAAAAATAAAGGATACATCAGAAAATGAGAATAATAATGTCTAACAAATTACATTTCTTCTGTTCTTTAGTCCCTAACCAAAACACATTATAGGGACACTATAGTCACCAGAACAACTACAGCATATTTCTTCTGGTGAGTAGAATCATTCCCTTTCAGAGAAAATGCAGTGTTTACATTACAGCCCAGTGATAACTCCACTGGCCACTCCTCAGATGGCTACTAGAGGATAGTGACGTCCCGAACGTTTCGCTGGTGAATAGTTCCTGGCGAACATCGCTTGTTCGCGTTAGCCACGGACGGCGAACATATGCGCTGTTCGGTCCGCCCCCTATTCGTCATCATTGAGGAAACTTTGACACTGTTCCTCACAGTCAGCAGACACATTCCAGTCAATCAGCAGCAGACCCTCCCTCCCAGACCCTCCCACCTCCTGGACAGCATCCATTTTACATTCATTGTGAAGCTGCATTCTTAGTGAGAGGAGGGACAGTGTAGCTGCTGCTTATTTGATAGGGAAATTGATAGCTAGGCTAGTGTATTCAGTGTCCACTACAGTCCTGAAGGACTCATCTGATCTTTGCTGTAAGGACAGCACAGCAAAAAGCCCTTTTTAGGGCTAGAACATCAGTCTGCTTTTTTTTTTTGTGTGTAATGTAATTGCAGTTTCCTGCCTGCCAGCCTGTGTCAGGCTCACAGCGTTTACTGTGCCCACTTGCCCAGTGCCACCACTCACTCACTGGTGTCCCAATAGCTTGCATTAAAAAAAAAACAAAACTTGTTTGACTGTAATATAATAGCAGTCAGTTTCCTTCACGCGTGTGCGTTTCAGGGCCTGCCAGGGCACAGTGTCACACCAGTGCAACTCATATCTGGTGTAACAGTAGTGTATATTTAAAAAAAAAAAAAAACAGTAATGGATTGAATAGCAGTTAGTTGTCTGCAATCATGTGTGTCAGGCCTACAGCGTCTACTCTGCCAACTTCTGCCACTGCACAGTGACACTCATATCTGTTGTCACAGTAGCTTGCACGCATAGTACCACTAATCCAAAAAAAAATGACAGGCAGAGGCAGGCCACCCCGCAGGGGCCGTCGTGGTGCTGTGATTCCCTTTGGCCCTAGAATAATGCCCAGTGTTCAGAGGCCATGTACCCTGAATTTTAAAAGTTCTGAGGACATAGTTGACTGGCTAACACAGGACACATCTTCTACAGCTTCCGCTCGGAACCTTGATGCACCATCCTCCTCCAGCTTAGCTTCGGGCACCTCTCAAGTTACCACTCGCCCGCCTGCCGCCACCACCAACACTAGCACCACAGCCGCTTCACTTGGTATGTCAGAGGAGTTATTTACACATCAGTTGGAAGAAATGAGTGATGCACAACCATTATTGCCAGAGGATGTAGATAATAGGGATATGTCTCAGTCAGGCAGCATTACACACGTACGGTGTGATGATGAAGATGTTGTACCCGCTGCTGCTTCCTTGCTTAGTAGTCAGATACTAGTGAAGCGGTTGATGATGACGATGCGTCCGTGTTTGTCACGTGGGTGCCCGCTAGAAGAGAAGAAGAACAGGGGGAAAGTTCAGATGGGGAGACAGAGAGGAGGAGGAGGAGACGAGTTGGAAGCAGGGGGAGGTTGTCGCAAGGAGCTAGTGGCACAGTCAGACAGCATGCATCGGCACCCGGGGTCAGCCGGACAGCACGCCAATCAACGCATGCTGTTGCCACGACCAGAATGCCGTCATTGCAGAGCTCAGCAGTGTGGCATTTTTTTTTGTGTGTCTGCCTCTGACAACAGCAATGCCATTTGCAACCTCTGCCAAAAGAAGCTGAGTCGTGGGAAGTCCAACACCCACCTAGGTACAACTGCTTTGCGAAGGCACATGATCGCACATCACAAACGCCTATGGGATCAACACATGAGTACAAGCAGCACACAAACTCAAAGCCGCCATCCTCCGCCTAGTCCAGCATCTTCAGCCACGTTAACCACTGCTGTCCTCCTTGCCCACTCTCAACCATCCGCCACTCCGTCTCTCGCCTTGAGCAGTTCCTGCTCATCTGCCACAGTCAGGTGTCTGTCAAGGACATGTTTGAGCGTAAGAAGCCAATGTCACAAAGTCACCCCCTTGCCCGGCGTCTGACAGCTGGCTTGACTGAACTCTTAGCCCGTCAGCTTTTACCATACAAGCTGGTGGAGTCTGAGGCGTTCAAAAAATTTGTAGCTATTGGGACACCGCAGTGGAAGGTACCTGGACGAAATTTCTTTGCACAAAAGGCAATCCCCAACCTGTACTCGATTGTGCAAAAGGAAGTAATGGCATGTCTGGCACACAGTGTTGGGGCAAGGGTCCATCTGACCACTGATACCTGGTCTGCAAAGCATGGTCAGGGCAGGTATATCACCTACACTGCGCTTTGAGTAAACCTGCTGACGGCTGCCAAGCATGGGATGCGTGGCTCTGCAGAGGAGTTGGTGACACCGCCACGACTTGCAGGCAGGCCTGCTGCCACCTCTTCTACTCCTCCTACTCCATCCTCTTCCATAACCTCCTCGGCTGAGTCCTCTTCTGCTGCTGCGTCTTCCTCCACATCAACGGCACCCCCCCAGCTCCCCAGGTACTGTTCCACATCCCGGATACGGCAGTGTCACGCCGTCTTGGGGTTGACCTGCCTTAAAGCAGAGAGTCACACCGGACCAGCACTCCTGTCCGCCCTGAACGCACAGGTGGATCAGTGGCTGACTCCGCACCAACTGGAGATCGGCAAAGTGGCACATGTGTATAATCTAATCGTACAACGCTTTGTGCATAAGTACCCAGGCTTACAGGACGTCCTTAAACAGGCCAGGAAGGTGTGTGGCCATTTCAGGCGTTCCTATACGGCCATGGCGCACTTTTCTGATATCCAGTGGTGAAAAAACATGCCAGTGAGGCGTTTGATATGCGACAGCCCGACACATTGGAATTCAACACTCCTAATGTTCGACCGCCTGCTCCAACAAGAAAAAGCCGTTAACGACTATTTGTATGACCGGGGTGCTAGGACAGCCTCTGCGGAGCTGGGAATTTTTTTGCCACGTTACTGGACGCTCATGCGCAATGCCTGTAGGCTCATGCGTCCTTTTGAGGAGGTGACAAACCTAGTCAGTCGCACAGAAGGCACCATCAGTGACATCATACCATTTGTTTTCTTCCTGGAGCGTGCCCTGCGAAGAGTGCTGGATCAGGCCATAGATGAGCGTAAAGAGGATGAGTTGTGGTCACCATCACCACCAGAAACAGCCTTATCAGCATCGCTTGCTGGACCTGCGGCAACGCTGGAAGAGGATTGTGAGGAAGAGGAGTCAGAGGAGGAATGTGGCTTTGAGGAGGAGGAGGAAGACCAACCACAACAGGCATCCCAAGGTGCTCGTTGTCACCTATCTGGTACCCGTGGTGTTGTACGTGGCTGGGGGGAAGAACATGCCTTCAGTGAGATCACTGAGGACGAGGAACAGGACATGAGTAGCTCGGCATTCAACCTTGTGCAAATGGGGTCTTTCATGCTGTTGTGCCTGTTGAGTGACCCTCGTATAAAAAGGCTGAAGGAGAACGACCTGTACTGGGTGTCCACGCTACTAGACCCCCAGGAATAAGCAGCAAGTGCTTGAAATGTTACCGAATTACGGAAAGTCGGAAAGGATGCAGCAGTTCCAAAATCAATTAAAAAGTATGCTTTACACAGCGTATAAGGGTGATGTCACAGCACAACGGGAATCTAACAGGGGAAGAGGTGAAAGTAATCCTCCTTCTCCCACGACCACGCCGGCAAGGACAGGACGCTTTACAGACGTGTTTTTGATGGAGGACATGCAGAGCTTTTTAAGTCCTACGCATCGCCACAGTCCTTCGGGGTCCACCCTCAGAGAACGACTCGACCGACAGCAGGAGGTATTGGCACTGAGAAGAGAAGTAGCCTAGGTCAAAAAAGTCTAGATTACCTCACCTTTATTAAGATGAATGAGGGATGGATCCCGAAGGGACTGACAGTGGGCGATACATTCGACTAAAAAAGGCCTGATGAAGGGGGCCTAACAGGGTGTCGCGGCTGCCGGCCCGCCGCGTGATATTTAAATCCATAGCTCACCCCAGTACCTTGCCCTGTCGTGGTTTCCTGTTCCTGGTTTCCTGAGAGTGCTTTATCATTGTGAATCTGATTTCCTGGTATCCTGATCTTGGCTTTTCCCTGGTTATTCTGAATTCTGGTTTCCCTGACTTGGCTTGTGTAAATGGTATTGTGTATTTTCTCGCTTCCTTGACCTCGGCTTTCCCTTTGACCATTCTCTGTCTCTAGCGTATTAGTCTGACCATTATAAGGTCTGGTTTACGCTCTGTCCTTTTATTTTCCTTTTCTTGCCTATGTTTATGTTTACATAGTTTCTGCGTGCAGGACCACACTAGTAGTTGTGACATTGGGATTAAACTGATAAGAATAGTACTACTTAACACACCACTCCTATCTGGTGGCACATTAGATTGCACGCGCAGTGCCCCAAATTTGAAGTAGGAGGACCGACCAAGCATCTTTTTCCATCTCCCGGTTCCTAAAATCAATGCCATATACACGTCCCCTGATAGGGGACGTAACAGGGATTAAACTTATAGGAATAGTACTACTTAACACACCTT
Source organism: Pelobates fuscus (assembly GCF_036172605.1). Taxonomy (NCBI): domain Eukaryota; kingdom Metazoa; phylum Chordata; class Amphibia; order Anura; family Pelobatidae; genus Pelobates; species Pelobates fuscus. The sequence goes on along the minus strand of NC_086322.1, from coordinate 39,581,128 downwards.
ATAATAACGCAGAGAGAGGCAATGCAGAGAGAGGAGCCTGAAGAAGAGGAGTCAGAGGAGGAAGGTGGCTTTGACCAAACACAGGAAGACCAAACACAGCAGGCGTCCCAGGAGGCTTGTTGTCACCTTTCGGGGACCCTTGGTGTTGTACGTGGCTGGGTGGAGGGAGAGACCTTCAATGACATCAGTGAGGACAAGGAACGGGACATGGCTAGCTTGGTATCCAACCTTGTGCAAATGGGGAGTTTGCGGTTGTGCAAATGGACTGTTTGCGGTTGTTTGCGGTGCGTTAAACGGGGAGTTTGGTCTGACACTGTGAAGCGGGCGTAACCCTTACACTACCTGATCGATACAACATCATACCTGATGTTTTAAAGCACGTTATTCCAAACAATTTAGGAATGTTAGGGGATTTATGCCCTTTATGGATTAAAACCAGACTCTGCATCAACTATGTAATTTTCCATGAGAGTTTTGCCATGGATCCCCCTCCGGCATGCCATAGTCTAGGTGTTAGTCCCCTTGAAACAACTTTTCCATCACTATTGTGGCCAGAAAGAGTCCCTGTGGGTTTTAAAATTCGCCTGCCCATTGAAGTCTATGGCGGTTCGCCGGGTTCACCCGGTTCGCCCGTTCGCCAACATTTGCCGAAGTTCGCATTTGCCGTTCGCGAACCGAAAATTTTATGTTTGCGACATCACTACTAGAGGAGCTTCTTGGGCCGTGCTGCACACTGTGCAGCACTGCCATTTAGTGTCTATACCCTCTGCATGGAAACACTACACTTTCCTCATAGAGATGCCTCTGGCCCTGATCTGCCTCTTTGACAGTCGCAGCCAATCCTATGGGGAAGTATTGTGGATGGCTCAGACCACCACCTCTGATTATGTCAGACAAGTAGGCAGATCAGGGGCAAAGGCAGCAGCTGCAGATTTGAATACACGTAAGATTTTACTATGTTTAGGAAGGCAAGGGGGCACCAGTGAGGGCTAGATGGTGGTTTTAACACTATAGTGTCCAGAACACATGTTTGTGTTCCTGACCCTATTGTGATCCTTTACCTCAACATTCACCATAAAAGCTCTCAGTTCAAAATAATTTGACACATCAATTAGATTGTGGAAAAACTCTATGTGCTATTTTATTATACGGAAGCCGACCACTTAACTCTGCAAATAACACATTCCCCTTAACGAGTAAATATCCTTATCTCACACTGCACTAACATACTTTTCATCTTCTCCTCCACCTGTTTCTCAGTCCACCCATCCATCTAGATTGTAAGTTCCCATGACAATCAAATTCTCCTAGATTTGTTTGCTGAATTTTGTACGTCTCAGATGTATTGCACCTTTGTCTTTTTACTTGTATCACTAGTGCCCATGTACTGTGCTGCAGAACGTGTTGCAAATAAAGTATAATAATAATAATAATCTTTATTATGTAATAATATATGTCCATTATTACAAGCTTGTGAGTTGTCCAAGAAGCAGTTGGTAAAACTTTGTTGATAGCATTTCAGAGATACTCTAATATTTACAATTTCCTGCTTTAATAAAACGAGTACCATTACTACTGGTAATACCATTTAGGCTACTGAATATAAAAAAATAGCAAAACCTATATATAAGCTCTCTGGTTAAACGCATTGCTATTATGAGTATTTTAGATACAATAAATATCAGGGGCTCTAATGGGAATTCTCAATGTACATTAACCATAACTGACATTAGTAACCAACCTGCAATTCACCAAGTAGTACATTTTGCAGACTTCCATTTGTGTTAACATTATCACTATTTTGTAACACACAAAGAGCCCTGACAGCCATCACGGCATGACTGGAACTAAATGGATTTCTATATAGAAAGTCTTACAGAAAACTACACACACAAATTCAGATTAAGTGATGGAGAAACAGTTCAGTCACATATTTTATCTGTTTGGGAAGACCTAGGCGTATTGTGAAATCATCTTATTTTCTGGTAAATACAGATTTGAATTCAATTGGGTCAGTAAACGACAGTGCTCGATGCAGAATGTTCACAATATTTGATGTACTTAAAGTTTCACGCAGTCTTTTTCATGCCCCTACAGAAGTGTCAGACAATTTTGCTTGTAGCGTTTCTGAAAAATCTAGCCTAGGTGATAGGGTAATATCATATGTCACTCGTGTCGAAGAAACCTATCTAGTTTCTGCATGTATCACTCTAAACAGAGGAGAAATTCTAGCCGATAGCAAGTTTTAATAAGACGTTACTGAAGCTGTTTCTGCTGCAAACCCGTGTTTTAAGAAGAGACAAATCAGTAAGCCGAAGACGGGACCTGTCTCTAACCTTACAGTCGGTTACTAAGGCTTCTGGGGATTTTTCCAAAGATGGATCTGCTACAAAGGCTAGATTTAATTACCTTTCTCAGTAATTTGTTAGATAAAACAAACTCATCAATGGACCGATATTTTGCTTAGCCTCTGCTATTCAACAGACCAGCCTAATCTATTTTTAAAAGAAATCCTGCAGTTACCAAACAGAGTGTTAGAAGTTTTATAATATTATATTAATCATAAAAAAAAATGATTCCCCAAAGAAACGAACGTCTAGATCAAGTGTAAATGAAGAAGTGACTAACGAAGGGTACGTTAGACTGTCATATCCAGAGTGATTTGCATAGAAAGCAATGACAAGTGTCTATTTTATAAAAAGGCTCTCCGGAGCAATTTATTAGACAGTTAAATGCAAGGGAACATTTGTCGCCTACTACCTATTGTGCATAAGTGTGGAAAAATGTACAATTGTTTGCTTCTGTAGATAACCTACTGCAGGCTATGATTATAGAATATTGTTTTTGTCTTTGTGTGCGGGCTACATGACCTGTCTGTTGCATAGATAAGAAGAGTTGTTTGACTGTGCACTTTTCATTGGAAATTACATTTCTGAGTCCTCCTGTGGACAGACATACACTGCGAGTGAAACACGAAATCTCCATATGAAATCTTATCAGCAATATTACATTAAGCCATGTATTTTTATTAGATCTATTCTTTTTAAAGCATTTATTACCTATTTAAACAAAGCTTGCACCAGTAAAAGAATATATTCCATAAAATTAATAAATTTAGCAGGAGGATCAGCGGAAACATCTGTTCAAAGCAAAAAAAAAAAGAAAAAAAAAAGAAAGAAAGACAATTGTCGTTTCTACCAGTGCGGATGAAAAGTGATTTTTATCCACCTCCACTACTTAAATCATAAGTCTTCAAGCTTCCGGGAACGTGCTTAAATTTAACATGTGAACATTGGCGATGCTTTTCATTGGAATGCGCTGGATTTCTATCATACTGTAGATAACAATTAGCACTTTGTGTAAAAATGTAATTCATACAGAGAGAAAAAAAGTGTGAATGAAAGTCTGAAAGTGACAATAAAGAAAGAAGAAGTGGGACTGTGTACTAGATTACTGGTCTCCAACCCAGTTCACCAATTAAAACATTTTGTAAGTCTAAAATTAGTTAGTTTAAGGCAAAGGAAAATTTTTGTTTTTTACCGTATAGACAATAAGGATGAGGAATTCTCTGCCTGAAAAAGTGGTTTCATCAAAGTCTGTACAGATGTTTAAACAGCAACTAGATGCATACTTGCAAAAAGAAAATTAATTTAAATTTTTCAATTGTAGGGTAATAGCTTCTGGATTCAAGAATAAATCTGACTGCCATTTTGGGGTCAAGACGGAATGTTGCTCCTAGCTTGTTACAAATTTATTTTTGCCTTTTTTTGGTTCTACAGCAAAAAAAACAGATGTGAGGAAGGCTGAACTTGATGGACACATGTCTCTTTTCAGCTATGTAACTATGTATGCTAAATGTTTCTAATGAAATAAAATGCTAGCTGAGAATGATGTAAAAATAGCTAATTTGGAAGAAATATCAAGCTCAGCTATAGTCACAACTTAGATATTGTACCCTAAATGTTGCAATTCACTTTTAAAGTTAATAAATTGTGGTGTTTAGTAAATGAAAATCTGTGGGTGAAAACCTAAATTTAGGAATCTGTCACGTTGGAAAATGGCCAATTTGGCCCTATAACTGCTATCAAAAATAGGATAACTTTGTAAATGAGGAATTTCCAGAATTTGAATACCGTAAATATGGGTAATTACAGTTGTACACATTGCGCACAAAACACTCTTTGCTTCAAATAAAGAAATATTTTTTTGGCACAGGAAGAATCCAATTAACAGATTAAGAGTGAACACTGTAAATGCATTTTTCTGCTTTTATATTATAATATGCAATTTGTGTCTTGGGATGAAGTTATGTTTTAATCAGATCACATTTAGGAAATTTGTAGTCTATCAACAGCTATGTGCATCTTCGAATACTGGGCCTGTAATTACCAAATGAAGCTGAAAATTAAATGATAACTTTGCATTACAAATAAAACTGAAGTAAGATGATGTTTTTACTCATTTTTACATATCACCAGATTTTAGTATAGTAGGGCTGGCTAAGCATCATGGGAAATGTAGTTTAGAAAAATCTGTGATGCCAAGACAGATCATAACGCGCACACACTATATGTGCATACATGGAGTAAGGAATAGACATTGTTCCAAAGCCATCACAGACAATGTCTGGGCTGTTTCTGCAATTCTTTTTCCCCAGGTTCAGGGAGCTGCTATGGTTAAACCATACAATTATTCCGTGTATTTTCCCATTCTGCGAATTTGCAGAGTTCAACTGCTCCAGCATATGCTACTCTGCAATTTGTAAAGCCAAACTGACAGCTCACTATGTTACTTGTTTTCTTGGTGCTGTATTGAAACGCTCGAGATGGGGGTTGTTAAAGCAATGCTTCGTGCATTGGTATAAAATATACAATTCGCCACTGGGGATCTCAATGAAATTGATCCTGCTAGTTTTGGAGGAATCCCTCAGGGGGCATTGAGGGCTTTTACTCTCCCTTGCCTTTAAATATTAATGGTTTGAAGTAGTTATGCTATAACATAGGAATATGATTTGTGCGTGTTCTGAATCCATTTTCAAAGAGAATGAAATATGGCGTATTATATATTGCTAAGTACTTTCAGTTACACTATATAGCATTTATAGCTAACCCCTGCCATTTGTGGTCAGGTTTCAGACAGCTAGAAAATCAAAGGTTAAATATGACTGCTATGTAGCGGTCCTCCTCAGCTCTCAACCTGGATTTTGGCATTAAGAAAAACTCCTATCACACTCAGCAGACACATTCCATAAGCATAGCGTGGGCTTCAGCAAGCTAAGATAAGGAGGCAATTAGATCATGTATTTCTTTAGCATTCTGCAAAAATGAACTCCAAGCATTACTGTCACGATTTTAGTTCATTTTTATCCTTTGCTAACTGAAAGGGGGCACAACATGTGCATTCAAATTAATGCACAAAATTAAAGAAAACAAAAAAAACATGACAAAGTTCTTAAAATGACAACACTTGTACAGTCAAGTACTTTAACACATAGACCCCTCCCAGGAACAGGCTCCACCAATCAGGAGCATCTCATTTATATCTCTTGAGATTTGTTTTTTCTTATCCCATAAACCCAAGTCAAGCAGAGGTTTATGCTTTATGCAATTGAAACCCCAGCCAGTTTCACACTTCACAATGGATAAATAGAACTGCTCATTGAGATGGCAGCAGCCATTACCAGCCATTATTTACATCAATGTTCAAATTTGTGTTCATGTTCTTAATGTGTACGGATCTGGGAACGCAAGGGAATAGATTATGTATTATGATTATATAAACAATTAAGCACTCTAATTAAATTTTCTGGGTTAAACTCTTATTATTATTATTATTAATAATGTATACATGTACATTGTATATCAGTATGCTTAAAATATCTTAAAAATATCTTAAAAATTCCAATAAAAAAAAATCCTTGATCTGTTTAGATTGCTGTCCATACAAATTATTAACCTGTCTCGGTTGGAGTTCCCCAAGGCTCTGTCCTTGGTCCCCTTCTATTTTCTCTTTATACTGCCTCTTGGAAAACTTATTGCCTCTTTTGGATTCAACTACCACCTGTACGCTGATGACACTCAGATATACCTCTCCTCACCGGACCTCTCCCCTGCCGTCCTGCAACATGTCACTGCTTGCCTCTCTTCCATCTCTGACTGGATGTCGTCACGCTTTCTCAAACTTAACCTCTCTAAAACTGAACTTCTTGTCTTTCCTCCTCCTAATACTGATCCTCCTCTCTCACTCTCCCTTCAAGTCAGTGATATCCACATAAGTCCATCCCTACAAGCGCGCTGTCTTGGCGTCATACTTGACTCTGGTCTCACCTTTGAGTCTCACATCCAGTTTGTTGCCAAGTCCTGTAGGTTCCAACTCAAAAACATAGCCCGAATCCGCCCCTTTCTTACGCAAGATGCTACCAAGGAGCTTGTCCATGCTCTAGTAATTTCCCGCATGGATTACTGTAACCCTCTCCTGATTGGTCTCCCCAAAAGCCGTACTGCCCCGCTACAGTTTGTAATGAATGCTGCAGCTAGACTGATTTTCCTATCCAGTCGGTCCTCTCACACCTCGCCCCTCTGCCAGTCCTTACATTGGCTCCCTGTATCCTATAGGAGTCAATTCAAAGTGGTAACCCATACATTTAAAGCACTGAACAATTCCAGCCCCTCTTATTTCTCTTCACTGATCCAGAGGTATGCCCCTCCTCGTACCCTCCGCTCTGCCCGCGACCACCTCCTGACCGCTGCTCGCACCCGTACGGCCAACTCGCGCTTGCAGGACCTCTCACGGGCGGCTCCTCTCCTTTGGAATAACTTGCCTACTGCCATCAGACTCTCCCCTAGTCTTCAATCATTTAAGAAGGGCCTTAAAACCCATCTCTTCAGGAAAGCGTATGGCCTCCCAGAGTAATCTCTCCCTTACATACCTGTCTCTTGCTCTCTCCTATGGGATAGTGCTTTGCTCTCTCCTCCAGCTCTGCTTCACTCCTACTTGATATTTCCTATCCTAATGTTTCTAATACCCCACTTCCTATAGACTGTAAGCTCATTTGAGCAGGGTCCTCTTCAACCTTTTGTTCCTGTAAGTTTTCTTGTAATTGTCTTATTTATTGTTACATCCCCCCTCTCAAAATATTGTAAAGCGCTACGGAATCTGTTGGCGCTATATAAATGGCAATAATAATAGTTTATTCATAACTTGAGAATTTCAATACAGTCCAATCCATTTGTCAGGTCTCCGCAGGCTGCGGCTCATCGCGACCATGCACTGCTCACAGCGACTTCAATTGTGCCCTCACTGTGAGCGGCGGCTTATAATGCCCGCACGCATCTTGCGGTCCCTCCACACTTCCGCTTTATGTGAGCAGCGGCTTACAGTGCCTGCACGCTACTTGCAGATATGCCAGCTCCCCCAGTGGCCTTCGGGACGCTGCACGCTTGCATGCAGCATGTTTAAATAGGCACCCAGGTCAGTCACAAGTACCTCCCACGTTTGTTAATTAACTCTGATTGGAAATTAGACAATCAGAGTTAACCTAAGGGTATTTATACTTACCTTTCCCGTGTCTCCTTGCCCTGTTGTGGTCTTTTGATAGCCCAATAGTGTGGATACTCTGTCCGTTTGTCTGATTACAGAATTTTTGGCTTGTCTCACTGTTTATCCTGCTTTCTCTGACCCTTGATCTCGGCTTGTCTTATTGATTATTCTGTCTCTCTCTGGTTCCCTCTGATTTGGGCTTGTATCCTTACTTCTCTCTGTGTGCACAGCCCGGCCACTCTAAGGATCGGTACTGCACTTCCTGTGTCTGTGTTCTGTCAGTGTGTCTGTTTCCGGAGTTCATGGCACCATTATGACTAAAGTTATCTATACTGATAACTTATATCAAATCTTATGTAGAAGCATTGTGACCCATGGCAATTGCTCAATCCATCAACAATGCTTCTCACAGAGAAGCATTAAAACGAATGGTTCTTAATGAGAAGCACTCACTCCTGCTTTTAACTCTATTTCAAAGTATGTGGTGCATGAAACCCTCTCAGCTGTCTTTTTGATAGCTGGGAGATGTTAGTAAAAGGGTTTCAAAAAACTGCACAACCCTTCTCTTTGTGAACATACTATAATGTTGGGTATACAAAGTTGTGTTCATAACACTTTAGTGTCCCTGTTCCTAGTTTTGTAACCTAAGAGTAAATAAAGGCTTAAATTAATTTATACTTACCATTACACCAGTGCTGAGGCTCCATCGGCACTGGCTCGGTCTCCTCCTCCCGCAATGTCATGGTCATATTGGGACCAAATATGCATGCGCAGCACTCGCCACATATGCATTTAATATTTTCCATTGACATGTATTAAATGTGTAATTTGAAGACATTAGACATCCACGAGGACTCTTACCATCATTTCAGAGTAAACCTCTGTTAAGGAGAAGGAGGTATCTGCCTCTAGTGGCTGTGTAGAAGACAGTCACTAGAGGTGGACTTAACTGTGAATATAAATAGTGCAGCTTTTCTAAAAACTACAATGTTTTACATTGCAGAGTTAAACAGGCAGAGAAACTGCAATATCCCTTAGTGTCTCTTTAAGTCCAGTTGCAATTTTTAGATTAGGGAGGGACTTTGGTTCTCAGGGAGCTCTGGGAAGAGCACACAAAGCTCTCAAATGAGCAAGAACTAGGTCTGGATTCAAAACCAGCTTTCATACAGACCAGCATATTGCTAATGATAATCATATCTGTATCTATGGAAACCTTTCACTATCTGAGCACCAAATCTTTAAAAAGTAAAGTGCTCAAGAGTTAAATAGGATAGTATATAAAAGTAAGAGAGTTCATACATTTTTTAGCTATTCAATTTGTTCTCTATGGCAGCCGAAGGGTTAAAAAGAAGGATCTAGCAACAGTGAGAATGTTTTTTCACTGAATGCTGTTTATGACACACAGCACATTCCCGATGCGATGTATTCTTTGATTTCTGCAGGCAATTATATCACAGACGAGCATGAGAATGTCCGCTCCCTCTGTAGACTTAGTTGAGACAAAGATTCCTTTATATCTCCTGCTTTGACTGCAGCAAGCTGAACGATTAGGGGAACAATCAATAATTCTAGGACATAGGAAATGCATTCCTGGAACATGGCATTACTTTGCCTAAAGCTTTCATTAGCACAGTCACATTGATTGCTGAACACATGACACGCATGTCCCTTTCAACAAAAACGTCCTCTCTGAAGGCACTGTTTAGCCTTCCTGTTTCACTGCTCCTTAATAGTGACAATCTATTCTGAAATTTAGATTTAACTACAAGAGCAAATTATACCTCTCGGTGCATCATGAAGACCCCATGAACACAACAATTCAAGGAAACAAACAAAAAATGATATATTCTGATGACCATTTAGGGATCAGAGATTATCCCCTCTAAATATTGTATCAAGAGAATCCTCAGTTGTTAGGGGACTCTTGCCTTTGTTGATATATAATGGCAATGGGATAAAATAATACAAATAATAATACAAATAGTAAAATCTAGTGTTACTAGAACCTTTAGTGAGCAAATTGCTGTATGTTGGACACTATATTTTTTTATTTTTTTTTAAGTGTTAATTCTTGCATATTTCACAATAAAAAAACAGAATCAGACTTTCCCAAAGAGATGAACATAATTCTGGAAACCCAATGTCAATAGTTACCCTTTTGACATGAACAGAAAAGGTGTTCATTTCCCAGATATGAGCTTATCTCTTCTGAACAAATTGTGTCCTCTATCAGAAAGCTATCTAGAGCTACTGAGAGCCTCATTTATTTTCTCCTTTCTAAAAAAAATTATCAGTAATACATTTACTTTAATGAATTAAGAACAAGCAGATACAATCGTAGATGCTTCAGATTTTAATTCTCATAAGTTCATATTCAATTATGCAAGTTTAGCCTCTTACAGTTGGTGGCTCACTGGAACTTTGATCTGCGCTTTCATTTTTGAAACTGTAACAAAATAATGCATGTCAAACCCAATTGAGTGAGGCAGAGGTGTTGCTAGTTGGCCAAAAGACCAGGGGCTTTAGTCCAAGAAAATTTCATGGTTCCTCAAAGCATATATTGACTTAAGCCCCAACTCAAACCAGCCTTAAAATCCTGCACCCACAGAAATACCTGCACAATGTGCAGTATAATTAACTCCAAATATTGTGCATCAAAGGGCAATTACACAAATTATGTAATTTGTGGTGTTTTATATTTCTGTATAACAGAGGGTCTACAACTAACAATGAAATGGTGCCAAAATTAGACTTTTCAGGATATCCTTCCTAAGCAATAGCCCGGGAGTGGGGATAACCTTTCATGTAGATCAGTGCTTCCCAATCCAGTCCTCAAAAACAGTTCACGTTTTGTCAGTATCTTAATTTGAATTAAAAAAAAGGCACATACATAAATCTTGGACTGTTGGTGGTCCATGAGGACTGGGTTGGAGACCACTGATGTAGATGACATCAAGATGAAAAAGGGAGGTTATGATATTTGAGCGAGTGAACAGAATCAACCAAACGTTTTAAGAGTTTGCTTGTCAAGTGTTTGTTGGTGGGCAGAACCAGATAGATAATGGACAAAGCCATCTTCCCATACCAGGTGTATAGAGCAGCATGATTGGTTTGTTATCGAGCTATCATTACTAGAGCCGCTAGGGTTTAATCTAAAATAAATTGTCTTCAGCATAGAGCTGTCTGATAGAAGAGAGCAACAGTGGCACACAATTCCTCGATGAACATGTGCCTATATACAACTCTGAACTAACGGGTGGAGGACATTGGAGTGTGTTACATATGGAAAGTGAAGCACGGAGCTCTGGATTTAGTGCAAACAGAATTCTGCAGGGTAAACGAGGCAGCAAAATACTAAGCATGAAAGAGATTGCAGTGCAGTGGCTTGCAGTGGAGAAGCATGCACTGCATTCATTAAGTCACCGGATGGGGTCACAGAGACAAATGTCAACCCTAAGAAACCTCTTTAATGAATTGAATCTTTACCAATATAGCAGCTTACTGTACTGGAGGAAAAAGAAAACACTAGAGCATAATCCACAGCTCGTTTTAAAATGATCAGTGTCTTGAAAACAGTTTTAATTGCTGTAACATTTTAATGTGTTTACCCTAAAACCGTAGGAAGAACAAACCCAAATGGCAGTGTGTTCATTAGCTGCTTATTCCTAATAGCAATACTTTCCTGTAGCAAATTAACTCTTCACTTCCAAGAATCTAGCATTTGCCCTTTAATTCTTTTATTCTATTTTATATAATATTCTTTTTTAAATCTACATTTCCTTACATGCCTTTTATTTATATTAGTTTTCCTAACATCACACTGTTCTGGAAGAAACGGTCTGGGTCATATTCTCTGATAGCCCGATACAGACATCTTGAGGAGGTGTGAAAAAAAAATATTACCTTTTCGTGCTCTGGAAACACAAAGAGTGGAATTGCCATCTACTGGAATATGGGAAGAAAGACAGCCAGGGATATTTCACAAATTAGTCTGTGTTCTTTAGCATTCAATTCTCAGCTCAAAAAGATTGTAAAAGGTTTTCTGCTTTATTTGATTATTATTATTATTATTATTATTATTATTATTATTATTATTACTATAAGTATTTTTATTGCTGGGGGGGTTGTTTGGTTTTATCTAAAACAAAAATCTACCAATCACTTCAATTCAATTGTATATATATAATTAACAATGGATATTGTTTCCAACCTTTGTTAAATCCATAATATTCATTCTGATATAATCTAATCTTATTGACCTTGACCAAATATTCCCTTCTTAAAGTGCACTCCGAGCACCAAAACAACTTCATCTAAATTAAGTTGTTATGGAGGCCCCTGGAGGCACTCTTCTTGAAACTGTATAATCTCAAAGTTGCTTTCAGCGGTGATGTCCACCGCCCCCAGGTAGCATCTGGCTTTTAAATGTACATATTCAGGAAGTGTGGAGTGCCGCCGGGCATGGGCACTGCTGATTGGCTGAGAGCGGGCAGCTGCTGTTTTCAGCCAATCAGGGACTCTGCATTCAGTAAACTGGCATGGAAAAGGTACACCTCTTTTGGGTTAAAACATTTAAGAATGTTTTAGCCCCCTGAGGTAAGAGTGCACCCGGGGGCTCCTGGCACAATAACAACAATGTAGATGAAATTGTTTCAGTGTTTCTTAAACTGTGCAATCTTTAAAATATCATCCTTGTTTTGAAAGAATGACCACTGTAACCAGAGCCCAACACAAATTCTGTATAATGACTCTAGCCTGCTTTATTCTACCATGTGCCATCCATTAATCTCTGCACTCTCTTATATTCTTATATTCTGTTTTGGGTTTTCTGGATATACTCTTAAATAAATCATATACGTGTTTGTGTCAGTGCCATGTTTCCTAAACATTTTGTGATCCATTTCCTTCTCCTTCCTGTCTTTTTTCTAAACCATTTGCAAGTTTAAAATCCTCAATAGACATAAAATAATTGCCTTACTGTACACAACGATCCATTGGGTGAAAAAAATCAAACAGTTGCGTACAGCATTGATATCCCCACTGCTGGAGGCACCTTTGTCACTCAGATAAATACATTCAAAGAAATCTGCTTGTGATACGGTCTATGGTGAGGCCCTAGGTCTGGTTTTCTAATGTCACAGATATCTTTTCATTGTTGGATCTTATGACTTTTATCTGACAGTGTAAGAGCTCTCAAAATGATAACAGGATGCTCATTAATTAGCATACTGTATGCTAATTAAAGATAGTTGCTCCCTCCAGGGCAAAGATCTTATGCTCCCTCATGAGACAGCAGCTACAAGGCAAAATCACAGGAAGCAAGGGGATTTAGCATTTCTGTTAGAATCAGCTTTTGTCCTCAACTGCGCCTTAAAGGAAGACAATGGATTTTTTTTAAAACAAGTTAGTAGATTTCCCCCATGAAAACATAAATGCATTTAATTATGCAAAAAGCTACCTTTAAAAGCTGCAGGTCTCTTGTTTGCAGCCTTTGCAGCACTTGCCCTTCTTCCCCTGCCCGAGCTTCCTGTAGCTGTCCAATCACAGACGTCCCAGTGGAGATCAATGGAAAGTCTTTGCAAGGCAGATGCAATGGGCAATTATCAGTCTCTTGAGTTTTGCCCTACTGAGCTGAACAACCAGGAAGTAACAGGACCTGTTGTCTGACTGACAGCCAGGAGGGTGTAACCAGGTTAATTTATGAAAGTGCCAATTTCTACTGAAATCTGTGCTTATTGTAAAATGGAATAGAGGAGATAATCTTCACACTTCAGCAAGTGCTTTAAATGTATGTTCCTTTAATTGTTACCCCACTGCCAATCTGTTCTATTTGAGAGCGGATCTTTCTTCTGTTATTGATTATGTGTAATTGTAATATATATTATAATATGTTTGATAAATACCATGCAGATCCATGTTTTATGTAATTGTTTTATCTTACTGCAAAACATATAATAGCCAAGGTAAAATTAACTCTGCATTTACAAATGTATCTATTTTTATATCAGATTTTCTGATATATGGAAGGATAAGGAACAAAAATAAAATAATGTAGAAGTCATAAGAACAAACATTTCTAATTGTATCACAGAGCTCAACAATAAAGTGCCATGTTTATGAACAAGAAAGCTCTGTATAAAGTGTAATACATTAATGAACATTCTACCTGTACATGTATAAAATATAATATGGCAATCAATGTTTCCCTGTACTCTACCAATGAACACCGATGGACCCATGACCATTCACATGAAGCTGTAACTGGAGAAGACATCATATCTCTGTATGTTTGGAAGAGCAATTAGCATCACCAATAGTACAGGGTAAGTGTGGTTAAACACGTAACTGGTGCCCTGTAGCTATTCACTGGTGTAAGTAGTTCTAGGAACAGCAGGTGGCGCTGTCTAGTGTTTACTTGAAAAGGACATCTTTGCTGTCCTATGCTGAAGGAACACTCCAATCTGGAACCAACTACTATATTTAATGCACTATTGAAATCACACATCACAAATTATGCTAAAAAGATAGCCTTGGAATTTTTGCTTATGTTGCAAATACCCTGGTTTGGTATTCTTTGATGTGAACTCAACAAAGATCAGGAAGTATCTCAGCCAGTCAGGATGAACCTGTTATTTATTTTTTATTTTTTTATGGTATCTGAGAATAGAAGGTGTTAATGGGGCATGCAGTTCTACACTAGGCAAAGGAACATCGGATGGATGGACGGATGGACGGACAGACAGACAGGAGTGTTTGCTGGGTATTCCAAAATTAATAATTACATGGAATTTAGACTGTTACAGATATTTTAATTTCTAAACTCAATGGTACACTTTTCATTGATTTCATTGAAAAAAATGAAAGGCTGAGTTTACCATTCCAAGTGGAATTTTAACCTAAATCCCTGAGAATTGAGCAGATATGTGTTTAGAGTTAGTCGAGGTAACATAGTCACAGCACCATGATCTGCTCCAAAAGCTATTGGCTATAAATCAAGCAAATCTAAATGTATCAACAGATTTACCCATCAGCATATAGAATTTAATTTGCTATTAAAGATCTAGAGGACCTAGACATAAAAAGCCATGTATTGTGTTACTATACGTACTTTGCAGTTTATTGGCACTGTGTATATTTATTTGTTGTTAATTTCCTTTCTTCTGTTAAGACAAATGTTTTTTGTTTTTTTTCTTCACTTCTGCAAATCAATGTTCTCCAATTAGGTCAGTATCTATATACCAAAATCCTTGCAAAAGTCACTAGAGATCCAGTTGACCACTTTTTTTTTTTTTATATTTCAGTAACAAGTAACTTTACTGAGTTCTACCAGCTCGATTCAGATTGGATGCCCTACAGCTACCTCTAGTATTAATCTTTACTATGTAGCTTACTTTTCCATAAATATTTAGAAAGGATAATAGACTTGTAATTCATTATTAATTTGTAAGAAAAAATATAAATGAAACCTCAAGGTTAAAACAACTACAAGGGGTAAGAAACCGCGCTTCAATTGTGGTGCTGAAATCCAATAATCAATCTATAACCGATGTTGCTATCACATGTATAAATCCCAATGCTGCCTTCAATTGGAGATATCCTTTAAACTCCTGTATATATCAAAAAATAAATAAGTAAAAGAAAGTGCAAAATGAATTGTATTGATAAATGTAATTGTAGAATAAAAAAAAAAGTAAATCAAGTAAAATGATATAAAAATGTATATGCATAAAAAATAAAATATAAAATACCAGTGGTATCAGAAAAATCAGAGGGAACTTCCACCTAATAAAATCTAAAGGGGGGTGTTAGAAAGTAAAATGTCCATTGCAGGAAACGTGCTGAAATATACCCTGAATCCGATAGCTGGAGCACACTCCTGCTTGGTCCGGTCTATCTATTGTAGTGTAGAAATGGGTTAAGGTGTGTCCAGTCCTCTCATTTATGTAGATCCTATAAGTGATCCGCCAGTATTCCTCATGAAAAAATTAATAATAAATATAAAATATAAAATCTTCTTCAGTCAATAAGCTTTACGTATGTCGAAAACCGGAGTATGAAGGTACGGAGGCTCCGAACACTAACTACAGTACACCTGCTAATCTGCTTTGGAACAAGGACAATGCTGGTGAGGAGGTTGTCCTGTACTGGGGCTTTGAGTGGGCTCCTGAAAAGCCCTGGTTCTGATTATAGTACAGTTTCTCTGTAAGCACCAAGTCTTCTAAAAATCTGCATCTGGAGGTGTTATTTTACTCTCAGTATTACAATTACAGAGATCTCCCATTCCCATTTTCATTTTATTTACTTCATTGAATTCACAAAATAAAAAGTAAAGGGACACTTCAATGCACTTGCTGAAGTGCTTTAGGTGTTAACTGGTTGACCCCTTTGTCCCCATTCAAAAAGTGTTGATTTCAAGATAAACTAGGCATTTTTATGAATTAATTAACCACCCACTGGCAGTCAAGCTGACAGCTAGAAGAGAGTACTGATTCACTCTGCCTGAACAATCATTGAAAGTGAGATTTTCCTTAGAGAAGCATTAGTCAATGCTTCACTATGAGAAGCATTCTAATGGTCAGTTGTCACATTTGATTGGTGCATAGATCGCAATGGGTGTGAAAGCACCAATTTTGTCCACAGTCTCCCTGGTGCGGAGGAGAGCAGCAGCGACAGAGGTCTCATCATTAGAGGAAGTAATGTATTATTTTACTGGCACCATCCCGTTAAAAAGATCACCAACATTAAAAGCAAATATTGTTTTTTAACATTTAAAAGGTACTTTAAATTCTTTGACAGTAACTGTTCTCTCCTTTTATATATATAAGCTATTAGAGTGTGTAGTATATAGGTGGTAAGTAAAAAAACACCTACCTCCTACATAGCCAGTAAGAGGTTAGAGAAGCAGCCAGGATAATGGATAACAGTGAGATTTGGATCTCTTAAAACTAACTCAAATACGTAGTAGTTATAAAGAATAATTCCAGAGCAAAGCGTTGCAAGTGGATCAATCAGCTGGATAATTTTCCGGGTATCCTAGGTGATTGCTTAAGTTTTAGAATTCGTCTCGGAATTGATTTTCATATGAAACTCTCATTGTATTGTGTTGACGAATGAAGCGATAATTGTAATGTTATGCATGCATGAGCTGACAAGACTTTATAACAAACCAGTGACTGTCATGTAAGGTCTTTCTACATTCTGTACACTAAGCTTTTCATAAATGTTTTCTTGTGTACAATATTTGTATTAAGTTGGCTATTGTTAGAATCACAGAAAACAAGACATTTCAGCAATCCCCAAGAGTAACTATCTATTATTATGTGTCATTTCAACTCCATGCAAGCTTTATGCTTCAAACCTTTAATCTTTCTGAAGGGTAATTAAAAACCTTTTAAAAGCTTAAAATGTTTACAAAAGGTAATATACTTATCAAAATAGGAATATTTAAAGAGAACGATTTTGGTTTGCCGTAAAGAAACATTATATCATCTCAGTTTGTTGACAGATTTCTATGAACTGTACTAATTAATGCCAATCATTGCTGAAGTATTATTTTTTTGGAAATTGATTAAAACCTAAGTGGTTCCAGTAATTTGGACAGGTTGTCAAGTTTCAGTCTTGGGACAGGCCCAGCTATGCAAAGATATACTCACAAAGAATATCAAAACACAATCAGTAGAACTTTTTTTAGAGTTATTTGTACCATCGAACAAAGTGCGGAATTTATAGAATTTTATGTTAGCGATAGAAATGTACATAAAACACACCATGTAGAATTTTTAAATTCATATTTTATGTTACTGAATCCTAGCAATAATAGAAATCTTTAATCCAAGATTATGCAAAACATACGAGTCTTAATCCAGAAGAAACTGATTGTGATCATTTTATTTCTCTGTTGGTGAGATTCTATTACAAATAGATAAACTTAAAGGAACACAGTGTTAGGAATACAAAACTGTATTACTAACACTAGTTTATTGTTAGGTGATCCTCTGTCCCTCCTCCCTCGTGCCCCAGAACAAATAAAAGGTTAAAAACACTTTTTACAATTACCATATTCCAGTGCCAAGGACCCTTGGTACTTACTCCATCTCCCCCGATGTCATCGCTGAGGGGAAATCTGATATGCATGTGTGGCGAGTGCCGTGTGGTCATTCATTGCTCTATGGATAATTTGAAGATGCTGTATGTCCTCATTCAAGGCAATAGGATGTCCAGCATCGTTTCACAGAGTCAAACTCCGTGAAACAGCAGGAAGTGCCTCTAGTAACATCTGTAGACAGCCACTAGAGGCAGTCTTAGTTCTGCAATATAAACATTGCAGTTTCTCTGTGTGCACCAACAACAATTCAATGAGATGAACTGGTGGATATAGTGTCCCTTTAACATTGGTATTTTTTTAAAGTAGTTCTCCTACTGATATCAATGGAGAAATGTCTATTCAATAACCTGCGATTTTAAAACCTGAGCATGGATTATCCGAAGGGTACGTTTTGAGCTTCTCTGAGCTTTTGTCTGCTCTCAGAGGTCTCAAATTCTAGTTTTTTTTATTCAATGCATTTGCTTAGGGTCTTTCCAAGTTAAATGGATAGCCCAGATGTAGACACCATGCTCACCATGCATACACAAGTATCAGCTATATCTTAGTGAGGGAGCCCAAAATAGGTCAAAACGGGTATAGGTTATTTTTGTAATGGCACAAGTGACCTGAGCGGGGATTAACCAAAAGGCAAAGTTATAAAAAAAAATCAAAACTTACAATGTGACGGCAGATAAGAACCATTCGGCCCATCTAGTCTGCCCAATTTTTAAATACTTTCATTAGTCCCTGGCCTTATCTTATAGCTAGCCTTATACCTATTCCATGCGTGCTTAACCCCTTAAGGACCAAACTTCTGGAATAAAAAGGAATCATGACATGTCACACATGTCATGTGTCCTTAAGGGGTTAAATGCCACCACTGTGTTAACCTCTACCACTTCAGCTGGAAGGCTATTCCATACATCCACTACCCTCTCAGTAAAGTAATACTTCCTGATATTATTTTTAAACCTTTGTCCCTCTAATTGAAGACTGTGTCCTCTTGTTGTGGTAGTTTTTTCAAATATAGTTTCCTACTTTACTGTGTTGATTCCCTTTATGTATTTAAATGTTTCTATCATATCCCCCTGTCTCATCTTTCCTCCAAGCTATACATGTTAAGATCCTTTAACCTTTCCTGGTAAGATTTATCCTGCAATCCATGAACCAGTTTAGTAGCCCTTCTCTGAACTCTCTCTCAGGTATCAATATCCTTCTGAAGATACAGTCTCCAGTACTGCGTACAATACTCCAAGTGAGGTCTCACCGGTGTTCTGTACAATGGCATGAGCACTTCCCTCTTTCTACTGCTAATACCTCTCCCTATACAACCAAGCATTCTGCTAGCATTTCCTGCTGCTCTACTACATTGTCTGCCTACCTTTAAGTAATCTGAAATAATTACCCCTAAATCCCTTTCCTCAGATGTTAAAGTTTGTAGTGTATCAAATATTCTGTACTCTGCTCTAGGGTTTTTACGCCCAAGATGCATTATCTTGGACTTATCCACATTAAATGTCAGCTACCACAGCTCTGTTGCAGATTTTTGTATCAGCAAAAAGACATAACTTACCATCAAGACATTTTGCAATATCACTAAAAAAATATTAAAGAAAATAAATCCAAGTACAGGTACCCCACTGGTAACTAGAACTTGCTTCGAATACACTCCATGGACTACAACCCTCTGTTATTATTATCATTATTTTTATGTTATTTATATATCGCCATCAAATTCCACAGCGCTTTACAATGTTTATCCTGTCACTCAGCCACTGTCTTACCCATTCAACAATATTGGAATTCAAACTTAAAGATTTCAGTTTATTGATAAACCTTATGTGTAGAACAGTGTCAAAAACCTTGCTGAAATCTAGGTAAGCAATGTCTACTGCACCACCCTGATCTATTATTTTAGTTACCCAATCAAAAAAATCAATAAGATTAGTTTGGCATGATCTCCCTTAAGTAAACCTATGTTGTCTCTGATCTTGAGCTATTGAGTTTCTCTGAGCTTTTGACTGTTCTCATAGTTATCACAATAACCTGAGATAAGTTATATAATTATAATACCATCTAAAGTAGTGGTTCCAAACTCAGTCCTCAAGGCTCACCGACACTCTAAATTAAGGTGTTCCAATGGGAATACGACAAATCCTGGAACACTCTCTAAGGAATAGATAAAATTAAACATCTGTTCTATTATGGCTATGTGGCCTAAAAATGTGAAATTATTGAATATTCCTCTATCTTTGCCAAGACCACATTATTTTGCATCCAGCTATGTGCTAAATGTTTATTTTTGGGTATTAATTCCTAACTATGCTCAATCTTTTATACACAAACACATACAGATGATACAGAAGTATTTTTCAAAAAATATTATTTGTTCTCATACTAAGTTAATCTAATTCTTTCTCACACAACCAAACTCTCATCATGAATTTATTACATTCTCGAAGAATTGCTGCAATTGAGAAAGCCTTCCGTACAGTCTCCCAGGAATATCACATTCTCAGTAGAAACAATGTGATAAACATAATGCTAAGATTTTTCTGATTTACTCAATAAAAAGTTTTGTTTTAAGTCTTGAAAAAAGCTAAATTCTATGACAAAACTGCACGCAGAACCAATTGAAACAAGATTCTAAACAAGCAGATTTATCCTCTAAACAAGAGCCACTGCTAAATTTGTTGCAAACGTGACTGTACCTTTAACTGCACAGCTATTTCTCAATAAAAGAGATAAAATATCTAGCTACCATCAAATTATTTTAAGCAAAGAATGAGATCAGAGAAACATATTGTCACAAGTTCACTTATCACAGTCAAATATCGCTCTAGTAGTTAATGCAAAAAATATGCTCAGATTTTCATGTGCTTGGTCCTGTTATCCAAATCCCCAAAAGGACTGAATACATGTATATAAATTCACTCAATTATTCTCCTTGTTCCACAGGTTTCAATTCAAGAGGTACATTATTTCAGGAAGCAATAAAGTAGCACAAAAAAGAAGTGTTATTAAATGTCTTTCTTTCAATTATTTCCAATTCGAAGGAAATATTGAAAACAAGTTGTAAGCTATTGAACAAAAAATCGGCATACATGAGAAAGGCAATTCTGGGCAACAGAGAGTCAACTTCAAATGTTGTTGAAACTGAATTGTTATGATGTGAAGCATGCTGGGAGTTGTAGTGAAAGAAGAGCCAATGTGTGGTTGGAGCATGTGAAGGCAATCTTCCAGGAGCTTGCCCTGATCCAAGAGCTCAGCCTCCTCGGCTGACATTATCAAAATTGATTATCTCAGCCAATCACAATGCTTTCCCATTAAGAAAGTATTGGTTTGGCTGAGATGGTCAAGGAGATGGGGTGGGGGCAAGGTCAAATGCCAGCCAGCCTGTGCAATCTGCATCTCGTCATAGAAATGCATCTCTATGGGGAAAGTTCAACATCTCCATGCAGAGCATGGAGACACAAATGGTTGTGCTGTACTCTGTGCAGTACTAATCCAGGAAGCACCTCTAGTGGCCCTGTGAGGCCACTAGAAGCATTCCTAGGCTGTAATGTAAACACTGCCTAACCGTGTTTACATTTAAAATTCTGCAGGAACTGACTATACTCAACAGGACAACTACATTAAGCTGTAGTTATTCTGGTGACTATAGTGTCCCTAAAGCAGGGTCATGCTTTAAGGGGCATATTTATTAGATGGTCTATACCAAAGGTAGGCAACCTTTGGCACTCCAGATGTTGTAGACTACAACTCTTTGGATGCTTTATCAGTTTTATGGCTGTAAGAGCATTATGGTAGATGTAGTCCACAACATCTGGAGTGCTGAAGGTTGTCTACTCCTATAGAGTGCAATTAAAATGTCAGCAAATTTAATGATAACCATGCAGCAATGCATAACAATTTAAAATGTAATTTCTTTTGTTTTTGCATTGAGAAGCAAACTGCATTGCAGTTACTAGGAGTATGTGAGTATGTATTTCCTCAACTTATATAATGGTTAACCCAACCCCAATATTGTCAGCTTGTTATTGCCACTCAGCATTTGATGTGTTAAATTATTATTATTTTATTATTTATATAACGGCTGTAAATTCTGTAGCGCTGCACGAAGGGTAGACTAACAGACATGTAATTGTAACCAGACAAATGGACACACAGGAACAGAGGGGTTGAGGGCCCTGCTCAATAAGCTTACATGGTAGAGGGAGTGGGCTATAGTGACACAAAAGTATTCACTGAGAAGTAGAACTTAGTAGGTTATTTTTTACAGTTGCAGGAGAGGAGTAATGGGGGAGGGATGAAAACCCACTAAAAGTTTAAATGATATGCTTTCCTAAAGAAGTGTGTTTTCAAAGGTTTTTTGAAGGAGTGGAGACTCGGTGAAAGTCTAACGGAGAAGGAAAGGGAATTCCACAGAAAAGGTGCAGCCCTGGAGAAGTCTTGGAGGCAAGCATCAGATGTACGAGTACGGACAGAGGATAGACATAGGGCTTCAGCAGAGTGCAGGGGCCTCGACGGGACATACTTGTGTATTAGGGAGGATAAGTAGGTTGGAGGAGCATTATGTTAAAATTGATTGAAATACATTAACCAAAGCTCTACACCAGGGGTGCCCAATACTGAGTGACCCGAGTTGTTTTTTAAATTCTGCTTCCATGATGCCTTGTCATTCAAAATACATTATCAAAGCTTGCAAAGCATCATGGCAGTTGTAATTCTACAACATCGGGTAATTTGCCTTTTGGGATTCCTGCTCTAAACATTATCTCACAGGAGGAGTTCACATTAAAGTTAGGAAGTACTTGTGCAAAAACCCATCTACAGATAGCCAGATGTAGACTAGTGCATCAATGTCTTCAGTGGAGACAGGAGTACTGTACAACCATACCCTGCTTCTCCACATTGGAAGATGTGGAATTGGGACTGGTGAGGGCAAGGATGGAAATGTGGCATGAAATGGATATATAAAATGGAGGCATTAGCCATCCCACAAACAGGAGGTGCTCATATGCAAAGCAAAAAGTATTTTCTCTCTCATAGACAAAAATGTAGAGACCTCGTACAGCCAAACGTTTCTTTAATAAAGTGTTTTTAGTTGACTTTTCTTAAGTGCCATGTTTTCAGAGAAGAAAACTGGAAAACGGGACAAGGGTCCATAATCAAGACTATGCAGCCAGACATGACTGTAGCTAGGTATACTATTGACATATGCCTTATTAAGCCAAAGGTCTTTCTTTCCTGTATATGTGGATATTTAGTTACATTTATACGCTAAATCCTTCCAACTCTTAGAAACACACATTTTGCTTTCTCTTTGGCAAACCCATATCTATCAATCACGTTTGCTGAAATGAATGGTTTCTATTTGTGTCCTAAAAGGATTGCCCTGTTAGAAAGATCTTTAAATACAGAAGAATAGCTGCGTGATGATAAGAACGCACTTCAAAGATAACATGAATATAAATTATAGTTCGCAGTCATGTCATTTCATAAATCAAACAAAAAGCAAGAAAGAGGAAAAAAACACAGAGCTTATGGATATATAAAAAAGAGCAAATTTGACAAAATACATTCCGATTTTTTGATGTTTTTTGCTTTTTTTTTGTGTTTAAAACATATACAGGCAAGGGTGACAGCTACATCACAGAAAGCTCTGTATTTACTGGATTCTCCCCGTAGACAAAACAGACCTTTTCACTGAGATCAGTGGCACCTGTAATCAACTTCACAGGAAAAAAGGAAACAGGACGTAAAAACGCAGCTTTGCTTCTGAGTATCACTATCTGCATGTTGGCTTTTCTGAGGACTGCATCTGAAACAGGTCCATCTTCTAAATGCTGAAGGTCAGGAGGAGAGTACATTACACAGAATTGACATTCTAGCAAGTCAAACCCTTCAGGTTGAGTTAAACATCCCTGTGATGTCACCCCATATTCTAGCATCTGGCCAGCTGTCATCCAATAAGAAATCCTATTGGCTACTACATATGATTAGAACCCTCGGTAGCAGACATGCCGTTCAGCTGTCAAGAGTCATTTAGGTAATTCCATGTGAATACAGCATTTTGAAATACAATTTGAGATCTGTGCATCCCCTTTATGAAATATTGCTTAACCCTTCAGTTGCCAGAGTCAGCATGAGAATTTATTGTTGCCATCATGTCTGCTTGCCATATTTTGGCTTTGATAAAACAATATGAAAAAAATATATATTTTTTAGAAGAGTTTCATTATTACTGACATTTTCCTTTTATGTTCTTTATCCCTACTTTGACTAAAACAGATTGTTGGTCTGTAAAAAAAATGGCATTTAAATTAGCAAACAGAAATTTAATATGCAATGTTCATTGGGAAAAAAACAATACTGCTAGCACTCGGAATATTACATCAGGCCCTAAATCCGCATTTAATAGCAGTTGATGGACTTTTTTATTTTGCCTAGAAAACAGCTGTCTGCTTACCTGCAAGAAGTTTATCACAGACACCATATTTACAGCCACTTATAGCACTACCAACCATTTTACATTACACCTTACTGCACACAACATATGTTCTAGAGTGGTAACCTACCTTGCTGCATGTTGACCTGCCCTTTCAGTACTCGTAAGTGAGATACAATCAGTTTCATACATTGATTGGTGGAAAGAAACCATGGAATTTTCTATATATTTTAAACAGATTTGTATCCATAGAGAATTAATATGATTGTGTCCTGTTCAGTTTGTTAATACGCTGCTTGAAGTACCACAGTCCTGTGCAAACTGTGAATGGGGCCTGTGCTGGAAAGAGTATATACCTTATCCTCCATTAGAAATAAGAATGATGATGGGTTCATTAGTAAAAGCTTTGTGATATTGAAGAGATTCTAAAAAGATTATTACTCTGAACAAATTGAATCAATTAAACTCAAAAAAGAAAATAAAACATTCTTTTAAGAATTGAGGTTTTAAAAAATTCTCACCTTTCACAAAACAGAATGTTCACTCCAGCATAAATAGCTATTTAAATACCTATTATAGTCTATCCTGTGATTACACTATATGCAAAGTATAATGAGATCCAGACAATCTATAATGGAACAAACAAAAACAACACAGTATAGCACTATTTAGGCAATATCCCCCCAAATGAATGGCTTATATTGCACTCACAAACCACACAGTGGGACAGGTATAGAAATAACTCACTAACATATTTAAATGTTAATCACCGTGAGTTGTTTGTGAGTGCAATATAAACTATTTATTTATGTTAAGTATCCAATTTCAATATTTTCTTGGGTGGTGGGGTTTTAGGGTGTGTGTATATCCTGTGATTACAATTTGGTCCATAAAAATATCACATGACATCATAGAGAACCCTGTGTGTTTAGCTTTATCACTTCTATACACTAACTGAGTAGACCATTACATTTTGCAAAGACCATGTGCGCTAAATCGGTGCTTCTCAACCCTCTCCTCAAGGCTCAACTAACAGTCCAGGATTTATGGATTACCGGGTGTGTCTAAGGTAGTGATGGCGAACCTATGGCATGCATATCACAAGTGGCACGATGAGCCCTCTCTGTGGGCATGCAGCCATAGGTCGTCGGGAGAGGGGGCTGGTGGCGCCGGTCAGCAGCAATGCAGAGTAGGCACCTGCCTGCCCAAATCGGCAGGCGCCTACTCGGCTTTCATGTCGGGAGGACCTGGAGGCAGGGGGAGGGATCTGGGAAGCAGCTCAATCTGCTGTGCGTTCCCATGGCAATGCTCCACACAGAATTGTGCGGGAGGACAGGAGAGCTGCAGCCAAGCACATACTTACCACCATCGGACCACCAGGGCTGGCTGTGTGCCCCCCTCCTTCACCAAGGCAAGAAAATGGAAGGGTGGGGATAAAGATTTGATGTATCTTTTTTTATGTATCTTTACCACCCCCGACACACACAGCACCCCTACCCCCACACAGCACCCCACCACACAGCACTCATCCCCTCACATTGCACCCCCCTCACACACAACACCCCCCACACACACACAGTTTTTTTAAAACTTAAACCTCAGTATTCAGGTTTAATAGCTGCATTGGCACTTTGAGAAAATAAAAGTTGGCATTTATTGTGATTTGGGTACTCGGGCTCAAAAAGGTTCACCATCACTGATCTAAGGTGACAAAAAAAAAACAACAAAAAAAAAGCAAACACCTTATTTTTCCCTTTTTTATGAAAACCTTAGTAATCTTAGTAATGTTAGAAAACCTGGGTAATCTCTAAATCCTGGACTGTTATGTGTGCCTTGAGGAGAGGGTTGAGGAGCACTGCTCTAGATTATGTGAATCTTGATTGACCCATAGGGGTTAAACATTTCTAATTAAATGTAATAACCTCCTGGATAACAACACACAAGTATTTATTCTACCAGTTACATTTCTTTTGCCTGGTTGCAAGTCATTGCGGTGTTTAGAAGACTGTATTGCTATCCAACGTCATATACATGAAAACAATACAAGAGAAGCTGGATGTTTTACATAGATAGCCTGATTTTTTTTTTTTTTTTGGGGGGGGGGGGTTATTTACTATAAATGCATTATAGTGAAGCTTTCAAAGACCAGTTATCTGCGGTCATTGACAGGGGAGGTTGTGGGGACAGTGCATACTGAAACACACTCCTTAAGGAGACACAATAAGGTTTAATAGGTAATGGCATATTCATTACATCCATTACAATATGCATCTCCTCTGGCGGCCAGACACAATTTAGCCTACAGTGTCTGCAATACTAGGAAGCTACGTGGGCCACGTGTAGCAAAGAGTTCCACAACTCTGACATTTAATTAAAAATAATATATCTTGAGACTTTCTTTCAATTTCATGTATGTCATTGAAAAGGATAGCATTATCACCGGCTCAACAAGTAGTTTAAGACATTGGGAAGAATAAATGCCATTTAAAAAACATCTGAATGTCAACTGCAGTTGGTGCATTAACCAACTGAGCTATGTCACTGGCATTGTCAGTGTTAATTGGTGACATTAAAAAAAGGAAAACACAGCAAATCGATGGTGTTAAACTCAAAGGAAAAAAAAAATATTGGATCAAATCAATTCACAGTGGAGATTTGCAGATCTTAGCCAGATGTTGATTTACTTGGTGTTATTGTGCCATGTTTATATTATAGAAAACATGTATTCTAACCTAGGAGAAAGTAAACAAGATGCAAAAAAAACACCTGAGGAATAAATTCTACATTTCATTGGTTTCCTTGGTGAGTGCTCCTTGAGTTATATTACCCATAAGGCAACCAAGAAGGTGTCGTAGAGCATAAATTCAGTCTCCTGTCTGAGCCCAGAGCTACTGCAGCCACTACCCTCAAACCTTCGATCTCCCTGCATCGCAATTTGGATTCCCCCACCAGCAATGTATTATTGCTCTCCCTTCCTACTCAAGATTGAGTCAAAGGTCATGTAAAAAACAATGTATTACTGTGTGGAAAGGCATTACTGTGTACTTAAAGGACCACTATAGGCACCCAGACCACTTCAGCTTAATGAAGTGGTCTGGGTGCCAGGTCCAGCTAGGGTTAACCCATTTTTTTTATAAACATAGCAGTTTCAGAGAAACTGCTATGTTTATAAATGGGTTAATCCAGCCCTCAAATCCTCTAGTGGCTGTATCATTGACAGCCGCTGGAGGCGCTTGCGTTATTCTCACTGTGAAAATCACAGTGAGAGCACGCAAGCGTCCATAAGAAAGCATTGATAATGCTTTCCTATGAGACCGGCTGAATGCGCACGCAGCTCTTGCCGCGCGTGCGCATTCAGCCGAATGGGAGGAGAGGAGGAGGATGGGAGAAGAAGAGCTCCCCGCCCAGCGCTGGAGAAAGGTAAGTTTTAACCCCTTTCCTCTCTCCAGAGCCCGGCGGAAGGGGGTCCCTGAGGGTGGGGGCACCCTCAGGGCACTATAGTGCCAGGAAAACGAGTATGTTTTCCTGGCACTATAGTGGTCCTTTAACACAACCTCCCTATTTACTGTTACTGCCCCACTTATCCAACCCAAGTTGGATAAGTGTATAATACAATGTGCAAGAAAGTGGTCATTCTCATTACAAAAAGTTTAGATTGCCATTTTAGATGACTTTTAGATCTGAAACAGCATTGGTTTCATTACTGTGATAGCTGTGCATGGGTCTTAATATTGACCCATTCTCACCTGTTTCTCTCTAACAACTACCATTTGTGCTTTTTAGAAAACAAATGTTTTTATTGACAGAGCCCTGGATTTTAAATGCTGAATCTAGAGGAATAGTACCTTTTACCCACCTACTTGAAATGTGAAATGTATCATATTCTGTTGTGCCATATTGTGTTTGCCTCTAAACTAAAAAGGTAATGTTTGCTTAGTTTCAATGCGCAAGCCAGTATCATATTTCTTTTAAATTGGAAACACACAGCTGGGCAGTCACATTACAGCAGCATTTGTATTCAGGTATGCACACAACTAATTATTAATTAGTAATAACCAAAAATAACTACATTAGAAACATCTAAAAAAAAAATTTGACGACCTTCTTAAAATATTATGTATTTCGTACTTTCAAGATTCCCAACACTTTGTGTTGCAGGGCATGAAAAAAGTGACGTGCAATTGTATAAATACACATCTTTTAAATGAGTAACTATAGAAAAAAAGTAGGATATAGTGCAGTCTT
Source organism: Pelobates fuscus (assembly GCF_036172605.1). Lineage (NCBI taxonomy): Eukaryota > Metazoa > Chordata > Amphibia > Anura > Pelobatidae > Pelobates > Pelobates fuscus. Next base: position 39,552,809 of record NC_086322.1, on the reverse strand, counting down.
TCTTTGGAAATCTAAACAGAATCATTATATAAATATGCACTCTGCTACGGGAACAAAGCTTCCAAAGCACAATGGCTACATGTTAATCAAGGACAAATTAATTACATTTTGTGTTAAATAACAATGCTGTAAAATGCAGAAGTGTTTTATTTGTGATTCTTTAATTAACAAAAGAAGGAAGAGGGACAAACTGTGATTTGAAGTACTGACCCCTTTGTTATTCATTGATCCACGTTGCATGATATGAGTTTAGCTATAATTTATTATTATTTAACTTTCATAGGTTTAATAGTACTGCTGTCTTTTTGTATTATTGCTATATCCAACGTATATAATGTGATGGCAATGTATAACCTCTGGTTCCAAACCTATTGCTTTAATATAACGCTTTGTACATCAATATTCATTAATGTAATGTAACATGAGTCCTTCGCCTGAGTCCCTTGTATTTTTATAAAGACACAGACATTCCACCATTGCTCTATAAAACAGTTAGCCACTTGAGATCTGTTTCCAGTATTCTTCAATAAGGTGAAAGCTTAAAGGGACACTATAGTCAGCAGAATAACTACAGCTTGGTGTCTATAGCCTATCCCTGCAGACTTTTCAATGTAAATGCTGCCTTTTCAGAGAAAACGCAGTGTTTACATTGCTCCCTAAGGACACTTCCAGTGGCAGTCACTCACACGGTCACTAGATGTGCTTCCCGGGTCAGCGCTGCAGAATGTGTAGCACTGACATTCAGCGTCTCCACGCTCTGCATGGAGACTCTGAACATTCCCAATATAGATACATTAATTCAATGAGGAGATGCTAATTGGTGCAGTGCTGTGTTTTGCTGCACATGCACAATAGCCTCCCAATGCTTTCCTATAGGCCTGTATGGCCACCTATGGTGAGACTGGTGGGAAATAAAATGTGAGTAAAGTCACCTTATCACTGCACAGACAGGGGAACCTAAACAGCCACACCAACACTATAGTGTTCCTTTAATTCTAACACAATGTTTGCATACCTGTCACTAAAGTGTTCATTTAATTTGAACAATAAAAACTAAGTTAAAACATAAACAAAATATAGAGAAGTCAACAAAATGCTACATTCTATAAAAACATGCAATTCTTAACAAACATGTCCTTATAAAACAAATTGTAATGGTAGAACTGAGAAAATGGAGCCTTCTTTCATTCAATTTGGAAATTTGAAACATATTCTTCTTTGTCATTTCTTTTACATATTTCAAATCTCTGTGTCTGCTCTGTGTCAGCTTATGATTGATAGGTAGGAAGTTGTAATTAAGCTAATGGCATCCACGATACCTTTCAGAAGCCTGCATCTTGTTGATTAATATAAAGAAAATTTCAGATAATATAAAGATGAACATTCTACAATTCAGAAAGTAATTTAGTCACCGGTCCACCCCCACCACTATGTAGCTTCAAATTTTTCTTATACAATGTGACAGAAAATATGTTTAGACTGATTTCATTACAAACTCAATCACAATGACATTTTGACTTTAAATTGTGCTCCAATTTCAAACAACACATTTAGGTAAGACTATAAAAGAACTGTGATTGTAACTCTATGGAAGGGATTGTATTGCATTTATTTAAACCTCCCAAGCACTATAAGAGTTAAACCTTGTAATATAAAAGACAACTGCACTAAGAAAGAAAAGCTAATTCTAGTGCTGTATGACATTAAATTAATTGTTACACAGATCATTTGACATGTGCTGCAAATTCCATCTACCTATCACAACTCAGAGTATGGATCATGGGATACATGTATTATATTTATACACAAATCTGTATTCATAGCACTATAGCTCCTTTGCACCCCCCTTCCTCCCTCGTGCCCCTATTACTGACAGCCACCAGAGGCAGCCTTAACCCTGAAGGTAATTTTTTCAGTTTCTCAGACACTGCAATAATTACCATTGCAGGGTTAAGGGAACAGGGTTACTGCACCCAGAACATTTCAGTAACCTGTGTGTCCCTTTAACAATGAAATACAGATAAGCTGGCCAAATGTAGGTCCTTAAAAGGACACTCTAAGAACCAAAACCTCTTAATTTTAATGCCGATAGCTCATAGCATTAGATCGAATGCTTCTTTAACAGACGCATCTAATTCAGGCTTCCCCAAACTCCGGCCCTCCAGATGTTGCTGAACTACAACTCCCATAATTCTATGAATGAAAAAGAGAGGTGGATAATCATGGGAGTTGTAGTTCAGCAACATCTGGAGTGCAGGAGTTGGGGAAGCCTGATCTAATTGGTGGAGCACAGCAATTGCTACAAATGCAGATTAGGTCCTAATGCTGTTCTTTGAGGGACTCTGGATTTGCCTTGGATCATTACTTGTGATGGAAAGGAGCGACTGCGTGGCCAAGTTTATCCTGACACTCACTCACCTGTGTGTTAAATAGCATTTTATAGGTGGGCCTATAATTAAATATAAAAAGAATATATTAAGGCTAAAAATAAGTTTATTTATTTTTAACCTGAGAGTGACTCTTTGAAGGCTGGATGGGTGGCTTGCACTTCACCAACAGCGTGGCATGGTCATATTGGCTAGCCATGAGATACAAGTCACAATGAATTTATAAAGCCTCTTACTGAATGTCTTTTTCTAAATATGATGGATAACTGTCAACAGGTCGGATTCTGAAACATACAAAAATACATCTTTACTAGAAATAGTAATTTAAACAGTTTTCTAATCAAGATGATCAATAGAAAACACAAAAAAGTTGTGATGGACAAAATATGAGTTTTTCCAGGTTTGGTGTCAGTGTTTGGGAAGAATATGTATAAATATTAAAATACCAAAAACGAATGCTATCATCTTCACTGGGAACAATGATTATTTATGTAGTCATAGCAGCCTGATATAATGAAATGGAACATGGGATACAGTACATATTTAACTAATTCCTTCCAGGAACGTTCACAATCAGTTTGTAATGATAACATAGATAGTCACTGGACCTTATGGAGTTTCAAATGTCAATGGGTATGGTTGTGAATAGACCTGGCATTAACCACACCAACCTTCCTGAGTATTTGTAGTGGCTGCTTACTGACAAATTGCAAAATCATCACAGGCTGAATTTGACCCCATATTACAATTCTGGCAGTTATCAATTTGTGGTTGATAAAAAATATAATTACCAAACTGTCTAATCCATAGAGACTGAAGAAATTGAGTTGAACCTCTGGTTAAGATACATACATGAATAAACGGAAACACACTTTCAAATAGAATAAACAATGTTATATTTTTTTGAATGTGCAATAGGGGTATAATCATTTAATAATAACAGCATCATTTGTTGTTATACCAGTATAGACAAAATCTGAACTCCTTTTCAAATATAACCACTGAGAATGGAGTAGCAGCAAATGACTCACACGGCTTAGGATTCCTAGCATGTGGACGTCACTGTCTGTGGATTTAACATTAATAGTTTCTACATCTACGACTCACATACAAAGAAAGTCACGAAAAATTCCCATAAAAGGAAAGTAACGTTTTCTATTTCTCTGGTATTTGGCTGCCACGATGTATAATAAAATTGCATGTAGTACATGATTTAAAAGTTAATCACATGGTATTTAGTGCACCAATACATATGAAATACGTTGTAATTAACGGACTTATCCTTTTTAAGTTTTTCTATACATCGACTTATATAAGGAAGAGAGAGGAATTGTCTTCCAGTCTAGGCGGGCTGTTGGTTAATGAGCAGATTTTTTATAGGATAAGAGACAGAAACATAAATTCCTCCCTTTAAACCTTGTTGTGCTGTGCGGCCATGGAGCCCCTGCGCACTCGGAGTTTATCACCCTATGAGTGGGTCTAGAATGTTTCTTAGCATATATATTACTGAAGATGACTCTCTTGTTCGAGAATCAAGCCATCAAACAAATGTAACAAGAACACATTACTACAGAGCTCTGGAAATGACATTTTATGGAGATAAGAATACTCATTAGCGCTAATATATTTATCGCTGTTACAGGCAGTTTATGGAGTGATACAGATGCAATAGGAATTTTATCATAGAACCTCTAGAGAGTCTTCTCTAAAAATAACATAGCTTCATTTAGTGGAGCATTAATTATCAATGAAAAGAAAAGCCATGGAGATAAATGAGGATCAATATAACCAGAGACATGTTTACGTGTTAAGTAATGTTACCAGCCATTTATAAAACCATAAGAATCATGACACAATGATTTCTAAGTTCAACTCCAAATCAGAAATGCTAGGAAGATATATATGAAATTATAAAAATAGAAATGAATCCTACAAGTGGTAAAATGCTAGAAAACATCAGAATTAAAAATGATATTTCTTGGAGTCACAGTTTTTCTATGATTTTGAAGTATGTATGGAACTGCACTCATTCCCATCCGTCAGAGCCGGGGTGCTTACTGTACCGAAACCAAACACCAGATTCCCAAACTAGTAGAATAAAGTAAAAGAGGTCCAGGCACTCCTTGGTTCAAGACAGGCACTTTTTTAGAACCACAGCAATGTTTCGACCATCAGGTCTTTATCAAGCTTGATAGAGCTTAATAAAGACTTTATGGTTGAAACGTTAATGTGGTTCTAATAAAGGGCCTGTCTTGAACCAAGGAGTGCCTGGACCTCTTTTACTGTATTCTAGTTTTTCTATGATTGACTGTAGAAAGAGGTAGAGACCAGCTGCGGGATTCTTGAGTGACAGCCTCATAATTAGCACCTTGGTAAATGTTTTGATGTAGAAGAAAGGGCAGAAAAGTACAAATGTAAGTAAGATACCTAAATGTAAGTAACATACCTAAAAGTGGCCAGAGTTATGGAATGCATTACAAGAGGACAAAAACAAAAAGTCCAAAAGAAAAAATCACACAATTCAAATGGTAAGCCCATGGACAAAATACTCAAAAATCAAATGAATTAAAAATAACCAGAAACACAGACAATCAATCAGATCCCAAGGCGTTTACCACTAGAGCCAGGTGACCAATTGGCTCTATATTTGTGAGTTAACAATTTATATGTTTTTTTCTCCATATTTTATAACAAATATCTGCACTATGATTTGTTTGTTTATAATTTACAGATTATCATAACAACAGTTCTATTTACACATCCAAAATATTTGCTTGTACAGGTATTTCAGAGCTCCACTTATATTTTGTTTCTTCTGTACAATCAATCAACATGTATTAAATGCAAAACTTCTCTTGTGGTCCAAAGCTTGTTGTCTTGCACAAATTTGGCTGGAATATGCAGTGAATTGGGTTGTGCTAGAAGATGTGAGTACGCACATTCAGTGTGGATCTGATATGACCAAACTAATATGGGCAGTACTTAACATTAGAGAAAGTATTGTAGGAATGAGCAGTATTGGAGATTTTAATTCTAAGAGTTTTAGGTTTTAAATATGCATTGGATGTTTCCTCAAATATAAAAAAAATCTGTAATTGGGTTGTGTTTTATTTTTGATGCTTCATGTCCCGGGTTAAACAAGTGGAAAGGTGGAGGTGACATGTCCAAATTAAGTTGTATTTAACAAACACATTACAGTTTTCTACCTGCTTGCTTACATCTCCCACAATCTTTGCAAACAATATGGTACTGGTCATATGCTATTAAATGAAATTTTATTTCACAAATGTGAAATGAATATTCTTGTTACGGTCTGTCTTTTCATTAAGACATATTTTGGATGTGTGGTTAAGAAATAAGAAAGAAGAGATCGGATGTATTTTCATGTCTCTGCGTCAATTTGTTTCAGCACCATTTTCCAGCCTCTGTTATTCAATCTGTGACTACTCATCTTCACATGGCATGATTCTTCTTTCTATTTCTTCGAGATCTGTTTTATTCTCGAAGGGGTCAGTTTTTATTCATGTGAAAGCTGGAACCTCCATTTACAAGCCTTCTGTTCGAATGTCTGTCACAGAGATATTAAGAAATCCTTCTGATGCGGAGGAATTTCCAGTGAGCAAATCAGAGATAGCTCCTAGGGCTATGTCAAGGTGAGAACTGGGTGTTTTTTCTTTTGATGCAGAGCAGAGAATCAGTGATTGGGGCTGCTAGGTGTTCGTTTGCGAGCAGGGCACTCTCATTACGTACCAGTATGCAACTATATATGTTATGTTAAAAGTTATGTAAGACTCAGAAGATATAACTCTCAGAATGTGATATAATGGGGATTTTATTCAGCCATCAAACAATGTGTTTAACTGCGAGCCACACACCTATCTCATATACTTTATGTATGTAAAACTGTTTTGTAATCTTGTTATAACGTATAGAGCTGAACAATCTGCTAGTCTTCTAATAATAAATAATTCTAAGAATAATGCATGGGAACGTTGCAGTCTGCTCTCCCCATTCCATTCACACCTGGTTTTAAGACCCCAGTGCATGCTGTGCTATCTGGGCCACTGAGGGTTCAAACTTATACTCCATCATATACCTTAAATTTGTAGAGAGAAAATACGGGAAGATTTCTCTCATTGTGGAGACTGAAGATGGTGAACCCGCCACAACTTCGAGTCCTACCACTGCTGAACCCTATTTGATCCCCAGAGTTTTTTTCTTTAGTGTATTTCTTTCATAGATCGGCATATAAAATAAACTAGAACTGAACACAGGTTTTAGTAATGTAAATTTTCATGATGGGAGGAAGGGAAAACAGGGGCAAAAGGGAAGACAAGAAAAAAGGGAAGGCAGGGGAGGAAGAAAGGAAAGAAAGGAAGAAAGAAAAGAAGTGGATACAGGGCAGAAGGGAAGAAAGGGAAGCGAGGGACAGGAGGAAGGAAGGGAGGAAAGGAATGTGAAGTGAAGTGAAGTGGAGGAAAGAAGGAAGGAAAGAAGGAAAGAAGGAAAGAAAGAAAGAAAGAACGAAATAAAGAAAGAAAGAAAGGGAAGAAGGAAAGGGAAGGAGTACTTTCACAGTCAATACACAGTTTAAAATATGTATTTGCATGATACTCATTAGGCACAGTCTAGCAATATTTAAGGCAGGGTATAAAGTATATAGTGATCATCAAATTATGCAAAGTGACAAGGTATGATAAAATACAAGCGCCTTGCTGTACAATGGTTTCCAGGAAATATAAACGTTTGTTTTTGTTAGCCTTTCTCCTGAAAGTAAATAGGAACAAGATTAACCTATAATGCAAATATATGATAATGAAAATAAAAATAAAATCAATACTTTTTTTGTACGGCACTTGTTTTAGGCCCATTGGTGCTTATAGCGGCCCTTTATCAATACGAAATATATATATATTTTCCCATAATTATATTTGCTAATTTTGATTTCAAAGCATTGTTGTTATTTTTGCTGGCAGTCCGAGAGTTAAATGATTATAGGTAGTTGAACCTTACACGATAAAAATGAAATAATTATTTAAGTATTATTTAATTATAGTGTAACCAATGTCCAAACTAAGTCCACTTGTGTCTTGTGGTCTACATGACCTAATGTTGACCTCGTGATTATGCAGAAATGTCTCCACTTCTGTGCGTCTATATCCCTTCAGCCCAGTCTCATGCGCTGGGCACAGATGGCAGCGGTAATTGATTCCATGCCGAAGACTAAATAACCTCTCTACAATCTAAGCTCTCACTGTATGAACCTTCCTCTCCTGAAAACACATTCTCGAGCAGATTTGTCTAAGCATAAAACAATATGCAGAAAATTAAAAGTAATTGCAGATCCAAAACTATAGACATGGCTATTTATTATTCATTATACCCTACTTAACAGATTGCAGGCAGTTTTCTTACCATGGCATATCTAAGGACGAGGGTCACACTTTAACAAGGAATTGCAAAATATTTTTTTTCTCTATTTCCTTAGTTCAAATGGGCATATGTCGCTCACACAGTCTAGTTCACAGCAGAAACCCTTGCGTCGTTCCAAATGTTACACTACTGACACATCCATCTGCACTTAGAATGCGATGTTTTGATCTCCTCATGGTGGTGTGGCTCAGCGGTATAACACAAACAGTACTAAAATATATGAGAATGCTCTCTCCACAAATATCTAACTGACTAGTGCTCTTACATCTTCTTGTAGAAGCCACCTGCGGATGTTGTAGCTCCTCCATTTTAACACTTCCCCCTCCTCTCGTGCTTCTTAGAGAGCATTTGTTGCAAAGCAGTTGCTAATAATGATTAATGGTTTATTTAAAAACTGCATATGCCTTGTAATTCTATAATGATACAGAATAAATTAGGGTCATGTCTAAGTGTTGCTGTTAATAAGGTGAAACCAGTATAACTATAGTTATGTATGGATCATCAACATCAATTGCCTGGTCCCATTACAGGCATCACCTTATTTAATACACACAGGTACCTGTGACTTCTTTATGTGCATACTCGAAAATATCTTCAGAGGAAAGCCTCGCCTCATAGGCAGTCCCATAGGATGTTTAGTAGATATGCCACCACCCGTAGCATGTTGGTTGGAGGCATAAGGGAGTATTTTTTAACTGTTTGCTAGCCGGGTGATAGTGAGCAAGTGGCTTTATTTACTGCAGTTGCCTTTCTCTGGACAAGATCCAGTTTACATTTAGTGTTTGGTAAATATGCATATTCTATGTTTCATATAGGATTTGCACTCAAATATGACACCAAATGGATCCAACTGAATGGTGCTCGGTCAATATGAGAATCGTAAATTTAGGCAGGATCCAGTTATTTTTTTTTTCACAAAATATTTCAGTACAATAAATAACCTTGCAAAAACTGTAAAACCTATTTTGCAGATATACAACGTTTTAAAACAGCAATTTGTAACGTTTTAAAACAGCAATTTGTTTTGTGTTTTTTTGTTACATGATGGCTCAAAGGACATTTCTGATATCAGGTTAATTTTAACCTCCACAGCTCCTGCCATCAATATAGTATTTTTTTGTTTTTGTTTTTTTACTGTATATGATGTATGTTGTGTGCTATGTAAGTTTTTTCATACATATTTATTACTTACATCGTTTCCTTAAAATACCATAGTTTTTTTTTGTTTTTAATGTGATAACATTTTTCTATATTTAATTTGTTTTAATTCTGTATATGTATAGGGCTCAAGTTAAAATTCTGGTGCTTTCTTACAAGACCCTACATAATGCTGCTCCAACCTACCCATCCTCCCTTATACACAAATATGTCCCGTCGAGGGCCCCTACGCTCTGCCAAAGACCTACGTATATCCTCTGTCCGTAATCCCACCTCTAACGCTCGCCTCCAAGATTTCTCCAGGGCTGCACCTCTTCTGTGGAACTCCCTTCCCTTCTCCGTATGAATTTCACCCAGTCTCCACTCATTCAAAAATTTCTTGAAAACTCACTTCTTCAAGAAAGCATATCAATTAAACCGTTAGCAGGTTTTTATCCCCTACTCCTGCAACCGTCATAAATTACCTACCAAGCCCTCAGTGTATACTTTTCTAACAACCTACTTCATACCCTTACTTTTACCCTTTGTGTCACTATACCCCACTCCCTCTGGCATGTAAGCTCATTGAGCATGGCCCTCCAAACCTCTGTTCCTATTCGTCCAGTTGTCTGGTTACAATTACATGTCTGTTAGTCCACCCATTGTACAGCGCTACGGAATCTGATGGCGCTATATAAATAATAAAAATAATAATAATATGTATTTATTAATCAGTCGTGTTTTGCCAAGAAGGATTTATTGTAATTCTCTTTTTTTTTTCTTACTGTATGTGATGCAGTTTAAACATTTAGTTATTTTCTGTGTTTTTGTGTATTGTTTTAGCATGTTTCATCAGGGATGGAACAGTATATTGAGATTTCTATTGTATTTATATATATATATATATATATATATATATATTTTTTTTTACCACCTGTGATAACATTTACATTATGTGTTTCATTCTATATTTTTCTTATTAAATATAGTTTTACCTGTTACCTACTTGTTTCTAAGCATGTCCTAAAGACTTAAATACATAGTATGAATGAATATATATTTTTGCTTCACATGAAACAATATCATATTGAAAGTAAATATTAATTTCTATGACATTTATTTTGAACGCCTAGCTTATTCTATTTTTTTTTTCCCCCAGACGCTCTCTTGCTTTTAAAAAGCTTTTTCATGGTTCCCTGCTTCTTGAAATTAAAGACACAAAAAACATGCATAGATCGGGATCTATGTTGATCCTGGATAGGAAGGGAAATTTAATTTCCTGCACATTGGCTGTCACGGATTCCATTGCAAAACCTCAAGCAGAATCACCTAGTGACCTGGGAAACCAGCTAACTGCAATTGACAGCAGGGTTTTTTTTAAGAGCGTGTATACATCAGACCCTTAAGGGGTTAAAATTATTCCAGGCATAATGAATAAAATAAATACATATTGTAAACTCTAGAGAACTTGTCCTTCATGAATCATCGCAATTGCCAATTTTTGACATTGTGAAATCAGTTGCCTTTATATTTGCTGCTGTACAGTATGGCACTGGGTGTAACAAGTTGTTCAACTCTAGGGAGTTTTAATGATGCTAAATATAGGTTAATGTTATACAGACTGATCACATCAATTATCTCCAAGGTCTTTAAAAAGGCCTTACAGCTAGTGTGCATTTTTGAGGGTTTCAGTTTTCACATAAAAACTTGAAACAATTGAATATATACTGCAGGGTACAGAATATTTAATAGAGTCCTAACCTCAACATCTGAGGAAAGGGATTTAGGGGTGATTATTTCTGATGACTTAAAGGTAGGCAGACAATGTAATAAAGCAGCAGGAAATGCTAGCAGAATGCTTGGTTGTATAGGGAGAGGTATTAGCAGTAGAAAGAGGGAAGTGCTCATGTCATTGTACAGAACACTGGTGAGACCTCACTTGGAGTACTGTACACAGGGGCGTATTAGCCGCGAGGCAAACAAGGCATTTGCCTTGGGCGGCATTTTCCAGGGGGCGGCAAAAAAAGCCGCCCCCCAAATGCCCAAGGCAAATGTCTTGTTAGCCTTGCGGCTAACAGACATGCCTAATGGGCTGCTGGGCGATCGGGCGGCACTGACTGGAGGGCGGACCCGGCTGGCGAGGGAGCACTTCCCCTGAGCTGTCTGCTCAGCTCCCTCGCCAGCCGCAGAGTGAGGCTGGGAGGCGGAGCCGGAATATGACGTCATATTCCGGCTCCCAGCCTCACTCTGAGGCGCGCGAGGGAGCTGAGCAGACAGCTCAGGGGAAGTGCTCCCTCGCCAGCCGGCCGGCCGGCCGGCCGCCCGCCCGCCAGGCAGTGCCGCCCGATCGCCCAGCAGCCACTGGGCCACTGGACCACCAGGGAGGAAGAGACCCCCCCTCCCCAGCATTCCCAAAGGTAAGGAGGCTGGGGGGTGGGGGGGTGTTAAATAAAAAAAAAAGTGTTAAAAATAAATGTAAAAAAAAATGTGTTAAAAATAAATAAAAAAAAATGTGTTAAAAATAAATTTTAAAAAAAGTGTTATAAATAAAACAAAATGTGTTAAAAATAAATTAAAAAAAGTGTTAAAAATAAATTTAAAAAAATGTGTTAATGTGGGTGAGTGTGTGTATGTGTCTGTTAGTGTGTGTGTCTGTTAGTGTGTCTGTTAGTGTGTGTGTGTCTGTTAGTGTGTGTGTGTCAGTGTGTGTGTCTGTTAGTGTTTGTGTCTGTTAGTGTTTGTGTCTGTTAGTGTGTGTGTGTGTGTGTGTCTGTTAATGTGTGTGTCAGTGTGTGTGTCTGTTAGTGTTTGTGTCTGTTAGTGTGTGTGCCAGTGTGTGTGTCTGTTAGTGTTTGTGTCTGTTAGTGTGTGTCTGTCTGTTAGTGTGTGTTTGCCTGTGAGTGTGTGTGTATGTTAGTGAGTGTGTGTGTCTGCTAGTGAGTGTGTTTGTCTGTTACTGAGTGTGAGTGAGTCTGTTAGTATGTGTGTGTTTCTGTTAGCTAGTGTATGCGTATCTGTCAGTGAATGTGTGTGTATTTAGAATGCGGGGCGGGGGGAAAGGTTGGGTGGGGGTGGCGCGGGGGGAGAGGGGGGGCGCCTGAGTTTTGTCCTGCCTAGGGTAGCACAAAACCAGGATACACCACTGACTGTACACAGTACTGGAGACCCTATCTTCAGAAGGATATTGATACCTTAGAGAGAGTTCAAAGAAGGGCTACTAAACTGGTTCATGGATTGCAGGATAAAACTTACCAGGAAAGGTTAAAGGATCTTAACATGTATAGCTTGGAGGAAAGACGAGACAGGGGGGATATGATAGAAACATTTAAATACATAAAGGGAATCAGCACAGTAAAGGAGGAGATCATATTTAAAACAAGAAAAACTACCACAACAAGAGGACATTTTTTTGATGCCACAGGCCGATTTCAGAACCATCAGCCAAAACAGACATGCTCAGCCAATGTGCATTTTGGTTGGTTCAAGATTTGGGTAAATTTTGTCTCAGAGTTCAGGAATTCTACCAAATCACCCAATCGGCCCAAGTAAAATAGCAATTCGGAACAAAAAGAATCTCCAAGTCTAATATATACACTCTTATTGAAAAGGAAAAAGGTGCCTCTTTTAACACATTGAAGGAGATTAAAATCAAGGGCAGTTCTTTATAAAATTCTATGCTAATAAGAATGACATTTATTAGCAAATGAGTAAAAGGTAAAAATTATAATAAGCAAAATATAAAGTACCAAGTGCAATTAAATCTGTATGGTAATACACATCCGTGCTCAAAGCCTTCTTAAAATATTAATGAGCATTAACAAATATAAATTAATACCACATTGTGCAATACTATGTGCAATACTAATGTGCAATACTATATAGTTAATAAATAATGTGCCCCAGTGTGCAAAATTTGTCACTGTGGCATAGTAAAAAAAAATGGATACGTTTTCTAATTCAAACATTGAGTAAAATGATATAATTACCCATGTTGTAGAAGAGTTAAATTCTGCCTTCATATTACTGAAGAAATCCAACTCACAGTACATTACCTGTAGTTTTGCCAATTCACATGTAATGTGGGCATGTGCAAATGGTGACATGCAAAGGTGCACTCAAACATTCATTAATTAAAAAGAGATTTCACCTAGTCATTTCAGAATTTGACAACTAGTTTGTCTCTTGGTTTCCCTAATGTGAAAAAAAGGTAAAATGAATGTGTATTTACAAATATAACACACAAATGTTGAACGATTAATCAGGATTAATACTTTATAACATTTACTTACATCATCCATTAACGCATAAAATACATTGCAATATTAAAAAAAAAAATGTGATGTTTACTTTAAGCTAACACTGTGCAATAAAGTCCGAGATATATTACCCAGAGTCATGAAAGTAACACGCAATCACATTCTAAAAATCCAATGGATTGTCAAGAAAGCAAATTTGTTTCAGAATAAAGCCTTGCTTCATTTTCATGGAAACAATCGCACATAATCAAAGACAGGCACATGTCAATGAAACCTGTCTCATCAAGAACTTACACACCAATCAAGAAACCATCATTAGCAACAAATTGGGCGATATATTGTGGGTACCAATGAGGCAATCAGGTATATCAAGGATGTATTCCATAGATATATTATATATTTTTCATCTTTTATCGAGAATATATCACAGAGAGAGCTGGACCTGACAAGATGAATATTTCATTGAGATTGCTGAACAAACTATGTCCACTTTAAATATGTTGATGACTTGACTTTAACGGTAGAGAATAAAGCTCTGAAATTGTCTGAAAACAAAAGTAAAGAACAGTGGAATCAATCACTTTAATCTTAGCACGAAAAAAAATAGAAACGTCAGCTGTAAAGTAAATTATTGTAAAAGATAAAGTATCGGAAGTTGCCAATGATTTTTGTTTTCAGGTTTCAAGAGATAGTCTGCATGCTGAATGAGAGACGGAGATAAGAGGATGCATGTAGTTTAGAACTGCAATGAGAACTCTAGAGCAAGTATTCAAGAGAAGTTATCACAGCGACTACAGAAGTCTAATTTATTAAAGGAGAATATGATTGTGATTGCTATACATGAAAAATACAAATCAGTCCTTACAATGCATGGATATATGGATATACATACATATATATATAGTAATTTCTTGAATGCAAATGACAAAACTACATTTTAAAGAGAACACTTTGTTTTTTGTTTTTTTTACAATGTTTAAAGAGAAAAACCAAAACGAGACAAATAACAAAAAGTAGAAAATTATTCCATCACTGGAACAATTAAAAGAACTGGAAACAACAAGATAAACCGGGAAAAAATATCAATCATTCCTATAATAGTTTGAACTTTTCCATAATACAAAAAAAAAAAAAAAAAACACAATATATAAAACTAACACTATAGTGATTTCTCATAGTTTTAACAATTTACATTTGAACTGCTCCTTCGAAAACAAAAAAGTTTCATAATTATTCAGTCATGCTCTATAAGCAGAGAGGGTGCAATCGTTTTATCACACCTAGATTAGATGTGTCTAAATTGATTGTTCTCAGGTTAGCTGATCTGCACACTCTTGGAAAAGAGTTCCATTACTGTTAACAAGCCATCATGACTGGTTTTAGTAGTCCGCAGTAATTGACCAGTATACTGGTAAACACGCATTTTCCTTGTGAGATGTTCAGCGTGCAGTTGAAGTCAATGATAAAAAAAAACCACAGGTGTTGACTGTAAGCTTGTTAGTAGTTTCGCTTTTTTTCTGTTACAATTGAATATGTGCCTGATTTCCTTTGCCAGATTGCTTAGACACCCTGGCGTTACTCGAGTATCTGCATAGATTTATTGGTTTGTTAAGTAATTTCAATAAACTACACTTTAACTATTTCCCTTTTTATGCTCTCTAGGGATTTCTATTCTACCTTGAATTTTGAAAACATTTTTTTTCTTAATTATTTACTATTCGTTCAGTGCATAGACAGTGTTTTAAATTAGATGTAACTGACCTGTTATCATTGTCGCTACAATAGCTGATGCACCTCATTAGTTTAGAGCATTTTTTTTTATCTTTTCACTCCATAAGTAGTATCTGTATGAGCTGATAAGCCTTTAGTAGCCAACATTATTTTTTTTTTTAATTTTAGGTAGTATTAAAGGTAATTTGTCAGAGAAAATATGCCCAGCCAAATAATTATCACGAAGACCTAGCTGTGCGTCTCAACAAGTGTTATCAAATGTATTCGCCAGCAAACAAGCGGGATCAGTCTGTGCACACCTCCGTGGGGTTGTCTACACAATCTATCCATCCATATTGGCAAGTATTATGGATTGGGTCTACTTTTTTTCACATGACTTAATATAATTGGAAATGTATCCTGCAGAACATCTTAAGTATCAGCTCAAGTTATAAATGGCAGAAATTGTTTTTGCAGATATTATTGGCAGCATCTATCCCAGTACATTGGCAGGTTAGGTAAGAGTCATTGCCATAATTTGTCTCTGCACAATGCAGTTATAACTGATAAGATCTAGATCCATATGTGTACACCTTGACAGGTAAAACCAGTAAGATCATTCTACATATACATGGATCTGTCTCTAAGGAAAGGTAGATATCATCAGCAATGTCTGCATATCATACCAATATATTTTATCTCAAGAGGCACATGATCTTTCTTTCCTTTCCTACCCCAGTTCAAATGTATCAAAATGAGAGCAACTAAATTTTGATAGCATAATTATAATCTATTGTCTCTCCATTGTCAAAGCAAAGAACAAAAATAAAAACAACTAAAAAGTATAATATAATTATACTTGTTCATTACTTTGTGGAGACCCACTTACATACCCACCAACTCTGGCATCCTAAGAAGGATGACGGTGGGAGGGAGTTAAAGGGGGCAGAACAGTGATGCTCTCATGTCGCTAGCTCCACCTCAAAGAGCCAGATTCTCTAAGAAAAATGGGGGTTTCACTGAAGTTAAAGAGACACTATAGTCACCTAGACCACTTCAGCTCATAGAATCCCTTTAATGGTTTGTCCATCATTGGAGCAGGGCATGCAAGGATAACTTTTTCAGTGCTTCCTGCAGGGTCCTAGTACCCTGAACATATCACAATCACATTTTAAGATGCACTCGTGCTTTGATTGTTGAGGAACGTTCACTGGTGTCCCTAAAAGCAGGACACCAGGGAACTAAGATGGGATGGCAAAACAGGATCCAAAAATCGGGACTGTCAAGCCAAAATGGGGGTGGTTTATGATTTAAGTAAGAGGTAGGATCTTACTTAAATCATAAATAAAAAAATAAAAAACAAATACCATGCATTGTTGTAGCTGACATGCAAAATCCTCTACTCTGCCTTAGGACAATGGACTACTATGAATAAGGACAATTACATTTGATTCAAGTGAGGGAAGGGGGAGATCTGAGGATAGTGAATATACTACAAGGGCTAGAATAGTAAAATGATGCAACATCCTGCACTGAACCCATAATTTATTGGATGTGAATATTATAACATTAAACAAATACTGGAGGTGTATAGGCAGTATTGTCACATTCTTGTGGAAGTTGAATTCATAAAAATGGCATTTGTTTATGAAGACAGCCTTACAGCGACAAAATAGGTGGATATTCTCTCCTAGTGAATGCCTTGCGGAAAAAATATGCAAAAGAAACTAAAATAAGTTAGAAAAATATACTCACCTTTAAAGTTCCAACTGCCGCAGAGAACCATTAGAAGACTCTCTATTGACCAAGAAGTGACTCCTGCCTCTCTCTCTGCTCTGCTCTGAGGTCATGGGATATGTAGTTTATCCCTCAGCTCACCTGATAGAATGAATAGCTGCTGTCTATTTATAAACAGTCCAGTTCACAGTTTTGTGAAGCGATCTCCAGAGCTTCCAAGCAAGCAGGAGCAAGATCAGAGATCGAATCTTCTCCAGAAGAGGACATAGAAAGAAGACGTGATCCATCCAAATTATGGGGGAGGAGAGGTCTGCCCTCGCTGTGCATGCAGCAAAGGAGAAATAAAACCTCTTGCTGATCTGGGGAGCGGCATATCATGAGCTCAGCAAAGCTAACCTAGGAAGGGGAGACACGCTGCTGGATGCTATTTGAATCATAATATTCACAATCATGCCAAGTTGTATTGGTGCTTAGCAGAGCCAGATTACTCATTAGGTGGCATAGGCAGCCAGGGGGCCCATCTAAACCTGGCGCTCTGGCTCTGTCTGTGAGGGTCTTCGCCCACTCATTTTGTTGAGACAGAATTGTGGTCTGTACCTTTAGGTATTACGCATATTTTAAGAGGTCCCTGGTGTTTCTCAATAAATCAGAGCACCACAGTTAAAATGACCTGCACCTAAGAAAAGTGCAGATCACAATGTTCCTCCACCCTTCCTCCAGGGATAACACCCTTGAATGGGTACTCCATTGGACCACCTCCTGCCAAAAGTTAATCATTCCATTTTTTTCCTGACAACACACACAACACTTAGGCTAAACTCTGCACACAAAACATCGCCACAGAAGTAGCACTCAAACAGCACACACAGGCACACTCAGCCTCTTCCACACACACAACACTGAGCCACTACACACTCTCAAACACACCACACACACACACACACACACAACACTCACCACACACACACACACACAACACTCAGACACCCTAATTCACAGAACAGAGCACAGGGTTCTACGAGGGAGCTCAATTTAGCCTCCTAGCTAGAGTCTTGGACAATCTTAAACCAGTTCTGGGCTTAGAATCACCCTTTCAGCAGGGCATTTCACTATTTTATGTAACTTTATGTACCATGTCTACCTTCTGAAATATTGTAATATTTATTACATGTCATCTTTTTTTCTGCTCTTTTTAGATTTTTATATTTTTCCTTTAAAAACTAAACAAAAAAAATGTGAAATTGCTGTTTTATACTTGGTAGGGTAAACAATAAAAGTTGTTGCATAGACTTTTCTAATTAACTGGTCAATTAGACTGTTGAATCATTAACATTATCATTAATAAGAACATCTGCCACAAATCTACAAGTACAGAATAGAGCTACATTTCCATGAAAAATACTTATGTTTCCTGAACCCTCCACAATATGATTGCTAACTGCCCAGTAACACCACCTTAACTCTGAAAGTCAAACGCTCACAGGATCATTGTCTGGTCATAGTCCAAGCATAGACTCACACCACACACTGGACCCATCAAAATGCCCTGGCTGTTCATCTTGACCTCCTGCATGTAATGTATCATACATCCTTAACTATAACTAGGAAGGGATATACAGCTGTGTAAGTTAACACTGTGTGTGCCAAAGGCATAAACATTTATACTTTGCCTCTGAAACTGCTAAGTCAAGCATAACGTATAAAGATAAGATATGTCTTAAAAAACAGTTTGGAAAAGAATAGCGTTATGGTGTTTAAACTGAAAAAACTATAATTAACCCTGTAAATGCTAGATTGTGTCATATCTGGTAGTCAAAGGGAAATAAAGAACATTTACTGAAAAAGAAAATTTAAGGTGCACGTATCACGGATGGATGCCAAGCAAGGGGGTGAGGTACGGGTTTATGGAAGTACTATAACCACGCACCCGCTTATCTAAAATAGAACACGCTTCATGTCAAGCATAAATACCATACAGCCACACTTAAAAATCTGAACTCAAAATGCCTCACACTGACAAATCCCAAAGCAGTTTAATGGATAAAACTGTTTTGTTTAATTCAAGATTCGAAGTTCAGTCCATTGCGCCAAAAAATAAGATGTGTGTTTGGAACCAAGATGATTAATGGCTAGGGGACAGCTGTTAAATTGTGATTTTATGCACAGCTCATGTGAGAAGAAGACAACAGAAGAAAAAAGGAGCCTTAAAAATATATATATTATATTTACATATGTAAGAATTAATGAACATATAATATAAATATAGATTTATTTTTTCCCCTACTTATATTTTCCTTCTATTGTTTGCTTCTTCTCACCTAGTCTGTGAGCTAAATGGTGCAAACATGTGCCTGTCAGTATACTGCATAATGTATACAGAAAATTTATATTTTGCAGTACACTGATTTTTCACACCCTTTTGGTTCATCCGAATCGATTTTCCTGAAACAATTGCATGGATGAAATTTGTCCAAACCGAAACATCACTTGGACAAATCTTAAATAGCCCAAAATATTTTCTTTTTCCCCAGAATATTAATTTTGCACAAATCACATTTTTTTCACCACCCTCAAAACTACTACAAAGCTTGTCGCCATGGTTCTAAATGGACCACTGATGGTCTGGTTGAAAATGGAAAGGGCATTCTTTGAAAGCCATAGTAATGCTGATCATTTCCATGCGGCAGGCGGAAAAAAGAGTTTTACTAATATTAAAAGAATGGAAAAATGCACTAGTGAAATAAATTGCCAAGGATGTACTGAAGCATCGAGTAATGCCCTGGCTCTGTGACAACATGAATGCAGGCTGCGCCTAGGGTTCCTGGTGTACAAGCCATGCAATTACCAAGCCTTTCAGCAGTCCTAGGATCTGCATCACAGTGTACATTCATACAGATCCCTCTGGCACTGGGGAGATTAATAGAACATCCCAGTGACAACACAACTGCAAATCAAGCAATACAAACGGGACGGCAAGAGTACAAATATGTATTGCACGTGTGTGATTGCTGTTATGTCGCATGCTTGCAGTTTGCTTTTCTCGTCTTATGCTGGGTTTTTGGGATGTATTTGTGGTTGCTGTAATGTGTGTGTTTATAATCTTTCGTTTACGACTGCGACTTTTGTGTTGTTTGTGTAGATATAAAGGTGGACAAGATAACTTAAAATAGCAACATGTTTAAACTGGCATTATATTTACTATTTTGGTTTTCGAACATTTGTTTCCATATATTTTATTTTACTTTCAATCCACATGTTTAATGTTACATTTAATTTTTTTTTTTTAAATACAGTTGTTTATGGGTGTGTATATGTGCTTGTGCAGTTTAAAATCACCTTTTAATTGCTGTTGCATAATGTAGATAGTGATAGATAATGAATATTGATATATAAAATGAAAATAGGTATATAGAAAGATAGATAGATAGTCAGATAGCTAGATAGATAGATAGATAAATAGATAGATAGAAAGGAAGATAGATCTCTTGTTGCTATGCCTTTTGCTCTCCGCAAGATGCCTGCTTCATCATGAGCCACGTCTTTAAGATGCTGGGCTAAAGCTCTGACTGCTTGGTGACAGAGCTATGTGTTTAATCCTTTCCTTGCCACACAGTCATGTATAACGCTGCAGTGCTCGTCAGACTCTCTAGAGCTAGAGAGGGAGGGAGAGAGGGAGTGGGGGTAAGGGGTTTTGAGGGACTCCATGCAGGGAAAAATAAACAGAAGGAAAGGCATGGACATTGAGCAATCAATGATGACTAAAGAAGAGGGTAGCTAGACAGAGCCCTCTTCATCTCTTTACTGCGTATCCATGCAGGAGCCCTGACACTGAATTAGCACAGCTCTGATTGTATCAGCAATCTTTGAAGATATTCTATAATTGAAAACCACTGCCAACATTTCCCTGTCAATAGTGTTGGACACCGTCTCCAAAGTAAGTAAGATTTACAGAAGGGCTGTCATTTACAGCCACTAGTCTTTTTTTCTGCCATAATTAAATATACATCAGAATAAGCCACATTAATGCCGAAACCTGGCTATAGATGCAAAGTCTCACATTCAGATTCAACAAAGAAGTGTTTAATATATTAATAAACATAACCTGATTTTCCAAGTCAGTGATCCTGCCTCTCCCTATCCTAAGCACACTTTTTAGGAATAAAGCTGATTCCTTAGCTAAATTTTCCCCATGAATACAGGTGCTGCATGACAAACTACTGCTACCCACATACCAACCCAAAACAGACCCTTCCTGCAAAAAGAGCATTTCTATGGCAACAACTTATGCCATTATTTAACACAATCATAAACAGAGTATGCTCATATAGATGTGTGTGTGTGTCTGCGCAAGAGCACAGGGATGTGTGTGTGTGTGTGTGTGTGTGTGTGAAAGAGAGAGAGAGAGAAGTGTGTGTTTATTATGTCAGCATGTATAAGTAAATGTGTGTGTGTGTGTATATATATAAATATATGATTCTAGATATATATTTAGATACATCAATTACACTTTTGTGTGTGTGTGTGTGTGTGTATGAGTGTGTGTTTACCACACAATAATATTTAAAAATCTATAATCATTTACAAATAAAGCTTATTATAATAAAAAATGCAATCATTTATTTGTACAGTATATAGTTACAACCCAAATTAGGAACATATGCAATCAACAATCAGAAATAAAATACAAATAAATATACAGTATTAAAAAACAAAACAAAAAAACACCCACATTTTTTTTTATACACACATACACACACACACACACACACACATGTACATGTACAGCATGAATAGAAATATACAGACAGATATAAAAATGTATTATGTTATGCTGCAGCTCCTTCCTTGGTCTTAATGCTGCTGATAATTTTGGGCAATGGATAGAGAAGCTTAAAATATTTTCCATTTCATCAGCAATGAACATATATTACTTTACTGGTTCACTAAAATGTTGGTTTTGTGCCCACCCCTTTCAATCTGCCCATGTCTGAGATGCTCGATGCAGTCGTACAATCATGATCAGCTTACGACACTCACTGAGCAGTAGGTGCCCCTGCATGCTTTAGTAACACACTGCTTCAGCTGAAGGGGAAAGAAGCCTTCTCTGTCTGTTTTTCTCTCCCTCTGCTAGAAGCATCAGCTAACCACCAAGGAAAGCAGAAAAAAAAAAGAATAGGAGTTAAGCTATTCTCAGCCGGCCACTGAACGTGTCGTAATATGTCTCTATGGAGTCAATGGATTTTTTTTTTGGTGAGCATTTGTTACAAATGGACATAAAACAGATCTGCAGATTTGGTTGGAGTCGTTAACAAAGAGTTTGGAGTTTTTTTTCCAGAATGTCACGATATTAACTGCAGAGAAAAAGGACGGGCAGAAAGGGAGAAGATCGAGCTGGTAGTTGTGGAACTTAAAGGTCCTACAAGTCAGCTAAAAGGTAATGAGACCCCCCTTTTCATCTCATTGAGAAGAAGCAAAGTGGGACATTGTGAAGCTGCCAGCTTTGCGCAGACTGAAAGCCAGTGAATTTGTAACACAGAGGGGTCTTTTAGCCCTGCATATAATTAGCTAAAACACAAAGGAAGCAGCTGAATGGAGGTTAACACTCTATGGAAAAGGGTGGGTAAGACACTTTTTTAATTAAATTCTTTCATGAAGAAAATTTCGTTTTTTCTCTTAGCCCTTTTCTGCAGCATTTACCATGATCAAAAACACAATCTTTTCACCTTTCCATTTTCCTGAACTTTAATGCTGCCAAGATCCTGCATGTTGTAAAGTCTGTCCTCTCTCTGTATCTTTGTAGATATACATATTTTTATATTAAAATATGATGTAGAATTTGGTAAAGGATTCAATGGACATTCTCCAGAACATTTGGATACATTCTTGCCAATGGATTTCCTTCTCATTGGTATCTGTTTAAACTGGATGCTGAGGAAGCCCCCAGGGTTAATATTGTGTACACTGGGTATATTTGTTAAAATGCTTCCACTTGTTCACAGTGGATGTCCTAGGCTCTGTCGTTGCGATGGCAGGTTTTTGTACTGTGAATCACAGAATTTTACGGAGATCCCTAACAACCTGTCGGGTGTGATGGGCTTGTCTCTGCGGTACAACAGTCTTTCAGAGCTGCAAGATGGACAGTTCACTGGGTTAATTCAGCTCACGTGGCTTTATCTGGATCACAATCACATCAACTCTGTGGAGGGGAATTCCTTTCAAAAACTGCGTAGAGTTAAAGAGATCACTATGAGTTCCAACAAAATACAACATCTGGCCAACACTACTTTCCGACCCATGCCGAACTTGCGCAGTGTGGATTTATCAAACAATAACCTACAGTCTTTAGAACCAGATCTTTTCCATGGTCTACGCAAGCTGACGACTTTGCATATGCGCTACAACGCCATCAAGTTTGTGCCAGTAAGAATCTTTCAGGACTGTCGCAGCCTGAAGTTCCTGGACTTGGGATACAATCAGTTGAAAAGCCTTGCACGTAACTCTTTTGCAGGTTTGTTTAAACTTACTGAACTCCACCTCGAGCACAATGACTTGGTAAAGGTGAATTTAGCTCATTTTCCTCGACTCCTCTCGCTGCACTCTCTGTTTATGAGGAGGAATAAAGTCACTATAGTTGTTAACTCATTGGACTGGGTGTGGAAACTAGAAAAGATGGACCTCTCTGGCAATGAGATTGAATATATCGAACCTCACGTTTTTGAAAGTGTACCTCATCTGGAATCACTGCAGTTAGATTCCAACCGTCTCACCTATATTGATTCTAGAATCCTAAACTCTTGGAAGTCTCTCACAAGCATCACCCTGGCTGGGAACAGTTGGGATTGTGGACGTAATGTTTGCGCCTTGGCCTCCTGGCTGAGTAACTTTAAAGGTCGATATGATGGCAATATGCTATGTGCAACTCCTGAGTATGCTCAAGGTGAGGATGTTCTAGATGCAGTCTATGCTTTCCATTTGTGTGAAGACTCAGCAGACCCAACAAGTATCAGTGCATTTTCCACTGCACTCAACAACAGTGACAAAAATACTAATGACAACCCAACTACTACTACATATGATGTTCAGGATACAGAAGGTGAAAGAACCACAAGCAGCCTCACAGCTACAATAGCCAGTGAGCAAGCTGAGAACACTGTTCAGATACACAAGGTAGTTACTGGGACAATGGCACTAATATTCTCCTTTCTGATTGTGGTCTTGATGTTGTATGTTTCATGGAAGTGTTTTCCGGCCAGCCTTAGACAACTAAGGCAGTGCTTTGTCACACAACGTAGAAAGCAAAAACAAAAACAAACCATGCATCAAATGGCTGCCATGTCTGCACAAGAATATTATGTTGATTACAAACCCAATCACATTGAAGGAGCACTGGTTATCATTAACGAGTATGGGTCTTGTTCATGTCACCAGCAGCCTGCGAGGGAGTGTGAGGTCTGATTCTTTTCAGTGTGAGATTAAGCATTGTACAACCAAATAACAATGGCAGAGACAGACAGATGGGATTTACTGAGCTTTTTTCTGTTTCACCACTTGACTGACATGACAGAGAAAAGGATTTGTTTGAAAGACTTGAAATGTTAGCTTTATTGTGTCTTAAAACTTCAGGACAGTCCACCAGAAACAAAACAAACACATACACACACACACACACACAAACACAAAAATAAATATTCATATGATATGAAGCTCTGTCTATATTCAGGAACTTGAAAGTGTAAAAAAACAAAGGTATCAATTATTGATTTTTGTAAACTACTATGTTTAAAATAAAATAGCATTTACAATATTTGAAGAGTGTTGTTCAGTAGATCAATGAGAAAGATCCTGTAAATCTCATATCACCTCTACATCTGCAGTCCTTTGGCAGTAAAGCTATCCCAGCAACAGCCTTGATTTAGCAATAGATGGATCAATGGCTGATAGCACTAAATAGCTCACACTGCAATAAACTGGGTAATATTTGGAGTACAGCTGATGCTAGGAATACTGCAGGACTGCATAATACATAATGTCCTTTTCTTTTGGGCTAGATGGTTAAAAGATAAAGAAGGGTCGGTATACTACCAAAGATAAAGATTTTATTCACCTGTTGAAATGTGACCTAAAGACAAATTGATTTGGTTTTTGAAATTTCTTGTGCAATGCTTGGCAAAGGAACAGGATAGATAGATAGATAGATAGATAGATAGATAGATAGATAGATAGATAGATAGATAGATAGATAGATAGATAGATAGATAGACAGATAGACAGATAGACAGATAGACAGATAGACAGATAGACAGATAGACAGATAGACAGATAGACAGATAGACAGATAGATAGATAGATAGATCTGTTCTCTTTAACTGTAATAGGGCTGGATTGCAAAGCAGTAGTTGCAGAGCAATAAGGTTATGGCTAAAGCAAACTGAAATCCAATTGTCAATCTAAAAGCACGATTTTCCAAGTGTTCTAAATAGAATATCTGTAGGGACCTGAAGCTCACATTGATCAGAATCTAATTATATTTACCAGTCAACAATCTGCAGTTTGTCAAATGCAAACATCCTA